>NC_053026.1:268416956-268436361 GCF_003073215.2 Triticum urartu | reverse complement strand
TGATTATAAAGGTGCTCTACAGGTGTCTCCGAAGGTACTTGTTGGGTTGGCGTATTTCGAGATTAGGATTTGTCACTCCGATTGTCGGAGAGGTATCTCTGGGCCCTCTCGGTAATGCACATCACTTAAGTCTTGCAAGCATTGCAACTAATGAGTTGGTTGCGGGATGATGTATTACGGAACGAGTAAAGAGACTTGCTAGTAACGAGATTGAACTAGGTATTGAGATACCGATGATCGAATCTCGGGCAAGTAAACATACCGATGACAAAGGGAACAATGTATGTTGTTATGCGGTCTGACCGATAAAGATCTTCGTAGAATATGTAGGAGCCAATATGAGCATCCAGGTTCCGCTATTGGTTATTGACCGGAGACGTGCCTTGGTCATGTCTACATAGTTCTCGAACCCGTAGGGTCCGCACGCTTAACGTTACGATGACAGTTATATTATGAGTTTATATGTTTTGATGTACCGAAGGTTGTTCGGAGTCCCGGATGTGATCACGGACATGACGAGGAGTCTCGAAATGGTCGAGACATGAAGATTGATATATTGGAAGCCTATGTTTGGATATCGGAAGTGTTCCGGGTAAAATCGGGATTTTACCGGAGTACCGGGAGGTTACCGGAACCCCCCGGGAATCAAATGGGCCTTAGTGGGCCTAGGTGGATGAGAGGAGAGGAGGCAAGGGCTGGCCGCGCGCCCCTCCCCCCTAGTCCGAATAGGACAAGGAGAGGAGGGCAGCTCCCCCCTTCCTTCTCCTCCACTCCTTCCCCCTCAAGTCCTAATCCAACTAGGAAAGGGGGGAGTCCTACTCCAAGTGGGAGTAGGACTCCTCCTAGCGCGCCCTCTCCCTTGGCCGGCCACACACCCCCTTGCTCCTTTATATACGGGGGCAGGAGGGCACTGTCGGTGTCAAAACCAGCGGATCTCGGGTAGGGGGTCCCGAACTGTGCGTCTAAGGCGGATGGTAACAGGAGGCAGGGGACATGATGTTTTACCCAGGTTCGGGCCCTCTTGATGGAGGTAAAACCCTACGTCATGCTTGATTTATTCTTGATGATATGAGTATTACAAGAGTTGATCTACCACGAGATCGGAGAGGCTAAACCCTAGAAGCTAGCCTATGGTATGATTGTATGTTGTCCTACGGACTAAAACCCTCCGGTTTATATAGACACCGGAGGGGGCTAGGGTTACACATGGTCGGTTACAAAGGAGGAGATGTCCATATCCATACTGCCTAGCTTGCCTTCCATGCCAAGTAGAGTCCCATCCGAACACGAGACGAAGTCTTCAATCTTGTATCTTCATAATCTAACAGTCCGGCCAAAGGATATAGTCTGGCTGTCCGGAGACCCCCTAATCGAGGACTCCCTCGGTAGCCCCTGAACCAGGCTCCAATGACAATGAGTCCGGCGCGCAGTGTTGTCTTCGGCATTGCAAGGCGGGTTCCTCCTCGGATACACCACAGAAGAGTTCGAATAAAAGGATAGTGTCCGACCCTGCAAAATAAGTTCCACATACCACCATAGAGAGAATAATATTTCCATAAATCTAATCTGCTGACATGTTTTGGCACCATGACATCATGCCATGGCTCGGTGATTATTCGAACCGTTTTTCTTTAACTAGCCCCGCACATAACGCGAGGCAGTTTCTTGACACGTCTCGTCAAAGCAGAGATCGTGTCCCCCTTATTACGGGATTCTCATCAATACGGTCGTGGGTAACCCAACCACGCCTAGGACTCCTAGATTTTAGGCAAGTCCCAAATGGCCACAAGGAGGACGCTTGATATTCACCCTCTTTATAAAGGGTCAAGGCTTTTACTTTTTTCCTCCCGTGCTCAATCGAATCCTTCCCCCGCCTCGAGTTCTAACACTCAAAGCCTAGGTCAGGTGCTTCGGATCTTCAATCATGTCCGGATCCAGCCTCCAGGGCCGGTGGATGCCCTCCATCGTCACGGAAGAGGATATCAAGAAGTTGACGGAGGCAAGATACCTGACCGCCGAAGTCTCACATCGGCTGCCCGCCCGAGGGCATGTCGTCCCTACTCCTGAACCCAATGAAGACATCGTGTTCATCTCCCACTTCCTCCGAGGACTAGGCCTCACTCTGGATCCCTTCGTTAGGGCTTTGATGTTCTATTACGGGCTTGATTTCCACGACCTAGCCCCGGATTCCTTTCTCCACATCTCGGCATTTATTGTCATATGTGAGGCCTTCCTCCGCATTACCCCTCACTTCGGCCTGTGGCTCAAGACCTTTGATGTGAAGCCGAAGACGGTCGAGGGGCGGTATGCAGCGTGCGGGGGTGCATTAATAAGCAAGATTGCCGGAGCTCCATGGCCAAAAGGTTCCTTTCCAGAGGTGTCTGGATTATGGCAACGAGAGTGGTTCTACATCACCGCTCCTAGAAGTGCCAAGTGGGTAGCTTCCCCCGCCTTTCGCTCGGGCCCTCCACCACAACTGATGTCATGGATCAGCAGGGGGCTGAGCTGGGGTCCAGCCAAGTATGTTCCCATACTGTAGAGCCGCATCCGGGATCTCTTCGAGGGATATTTTAGTTTAGTTATGGTAGTGCAAGTCATGCAGGTTCATCAAGTCCAGCCTTGCAAACGCCGGCCCCTCCGCTTGTGGGAATTCAACCCAGAAGGAACACGCGCTATTCGGAATTTCCTCGGCCTGACGCACGAGGAGATGTGCAAGTCATTCTTCAGACACCTCCGAGGACGTGGGCCTGAGCAGCAACCGCATCGCGGCCCAAGTAAGTAATCCTCTAGCCGAACACACTGTCTTTCATTTATCATGACGTCATTCTGAAGAATCGCTTTTTGACCAGGACTGGATAACAAAGGCGAAGATGATCCGGTGTTCGACCCCCCTTCCCGAAGGCTTGGACAATCCGGTGCTGGAAAAGATGCTCGAGCCAGCACCTTGCCTGGTGCCCTAGAAGGAAGATGAAGGGGGGAATAAAGAGGGCGAAAGAGGGCCCCCACCGCTACCTATTCCAACCGAGGGAACGAGCGCCTCCATGAGGGAGGATAACCAAGGGAAGGAATCTAACATTCCCTCACCCCAGGGGAGGAAGAGGACTACCTCTGATGACCCAGAGACCAAGGTTTCCAAACGGGAGAAGAAAACTCCACCGGAGGGTCCCGCCTTGGAGGGTGCTCTTGCCGCACAAAGTCCATGCGGGGATCAGCCCTCTAACGAGCTGTAAGTAATCAAAAAGTACTTAATAGTGAAGATATACTACCTTACTTCTGAGGAAGATAACCGAAGCATCTATCTTGCAGTTCGGATCTGAGCCCTTCTCAGCGGAGCTCATCTTCGGGGGATCTTCTTCCGGAGATGATGGAGAGCGAAACGCCTCCCCCGGACTCCCTGGCTCAAGAAGCGGGCGACCTTGAAGTGTCGTCATGGAGAGTTTCTCCGGATCCGGCAAGGCCAAAAGGTAATCCCATGGTCACCCGAAGCCCTCAGTATCCGGCTCTTGAAGGGAGCAATCAAAAGAGTCCGGCACCACTTGGTATGTGGTCGGACATACTGAAGGGTCTGCTAGAGCAAGCGACTATCTCAGAATAGCACCGTACATTAATATGTACGGTGATTGAAAGGATTTCGTCCGCCGAAAACGGGTTGCATGAAGCCTTTATGAGTCTACTGACGGGCTTTGAGGTACGTGGAATGATATGCATTTGTGGTAGTACCGCACATTTTTAGGTGCGCCCTGTGTAGATAGTAGCCCCTGAGACTCTGGTTGTCGTCGAGAATGGCGGCGAACAGAGGATCGTAGTCCCAGGTAATAACCAGACTTCCGTTATGTGCAGGTGTCTAAAGCTCCGGTGGCTAGCCGGACTGATGGGGTTGCCGAACTAAAACGGCGACTAGATGCGGCGGATGCCGACATCGAGCTTGTTAACAAGCGGCTTGACGAGGCACAGGGTAGGTGATGTTTATAGTGAATGTCACATAGTAAGAGCAGCGTGATGCCAGTATCTTTAATATGTTGTGACTGCAGATGGAGCTGCCAACATGGAGGCCCTGCGGGCGGAGCTTGCCCGAGCCAAGGAGCAAGCGAGGAGTAGTAATGCGGCCGCTTTGAAGGCGGCCGAAGAGTTGAGAGCCGAGAAGGCTGCGCATAGCGAGAGCAAAGATAAAATGGCCAAAATGGCTGTGAAGTTAAAAGACACTGCCGACCGCTGCCAGTTTCTTGAAGAAGAAAACCGGGCGAAGGCTACGGACCTTGAAAAGGCCACAATGGCGACCAAAGACACCCGCTCTGCAATGAGAGCAAAGAAGGAGGAGCTGCGTGAAGCCGGGGACATTCTGGCTGGGAAACCCTTTATGCTGCGGAGGAAGTTCGGCGGTCCGCGGTATGCCCCTCTGGATCGGCTGTGGAGTTCGGCCGACGCATATATGGACTTAGCGGCGAGCGTTGTCGATGCGACCGAATACTTCTGAGATCAAACAGATCGTGAAGTGGACAAGCTGTTCTGGTCACAATTTAACGTTCCAGAGCCTTCGCTTCCATTGACTGATCAGCTTGCTGAATGGGCCGAACTCAATAGATTGTCCGGACTCGCATAGAGGGCTTGCGGATGGCCCTTGCCCGTGTCAAAACATACTAGGCGGAGATGGATGCCACCACTGTCGCGGCGCAGGGTTCGGCCATAGGCCGAGTGGCTGCCGAGCACTATTTTGAAGAAGTTCTTGAGGGCGCTCGTGCGATAGAGGCCCAGTGCTCGAAGAATGTTATATTTGAGTGATATGTATTCCTATTTTAAAAACAATGTTTTATTGATTTTATCAAGGATGTATTTATACTTTTGCCCGAAAGTATTGTGATGCCTCCTGTGCGGCCGTTTATGTATACATGTATATAACCTGAAAGATTGCAGTCGTCGGCTTCAGCCCCCACGCATATAATGCGGGGGTGTTTGCAGAAGACGCGTATTCACACTTAATCCAACGTCTTGGTCCTATTAAGGAGGTGATAGCGCAGCGAACTAGGAAACCGGACTATAATGCTTTAACACTTTCACTTAGCCATAGGAGTTTGACAGTGGGGCTACTATATAGCCCCTGGTGGCTCCGCACTCATCCGGATTCGGGGTGCGTACATGCCTGGCCGGGAAACGGCCCTTCGTTAATGCGGAGGAATCCCGAAGATTCCAATAAGTCATCGAGTGGTTGACCAGTCTCACTCTATATCATGATAGTCAGTTTTCGGCTTTCTCTACTGAGGTGCTCGTCTGGATGAACCAGGGCACAATCGCAGTAGTTCTCCTGGTGTCGCCTTAGCCGATAGAGCGGAACATAAGGCAGCAAAACAGAGGAGCCGGGAAAACCCAACATTTGACCAAAGACATGATTCGGTGCTGATGCATATAAGGCCAAACTCGCGACACCGAACACTCCCTAAGGTATTCGGTCTTTATGGTGTAAACCGGGTCTAAACAGTACCCTTTGTAATAAGCCCCTGGTGTCCAGGTACATGCATTATTCTGGCGTGGCCACATAACAAGACGTCAGCATCCTTCTCGGTTGTACTGAGAATCCGAGGGATGTAAATCAACAAGAGACAGTAAAAAAGGTTTACGCAGGGTCTCAATCTACAAAGAATCCTTGGAGCGGGTCCCTGCTGCACGTCTGCGCCTGTGTCTCCGTTGTGCCGTATCCTGGACGGGTGTAGCACGATGGTCATCTAAAAAAGAGAGGAACTTAACTAAAAAGTTGCCGTGCAAAAGTTAAGTTATACTAAATAAACAATATATAGTTGAAAATGAGTAAAGGTGAGCCTTATTGCCACTTTTGCGAGCGCGTTGAGCCCCTTGTATTGTAATAGGGGTATAGCCATCAAACCTGTATTCATTACATATAGCTGAGCCGGACTCGTCTAGCCGTGTCCGTGGTCTTAACGACCTGTCAAATGCTTGAGTTGGTGAGGCCGTTTAGTGTGCGGTAGCCAAGGCGGCCGCACCGTCTTCGGCGCGCAAGGAGCGCTCAATATTTCCATTTACTGTAATGATACCGCGTGGACTGGGCATCTTGAGCTTGAGGGAAGCGTAATGTGGTATTGCGTTAAAGCGAGCGAAAGCTTCGCGTCCGAGTAGTGCTTCATAGCCACTTTGGAACGGAGCGACGTGGAAAGTTAAATTTTCGCTGCGGAAGTTATCGGGGAAGCCGAATATAACCTCTAGTAGCAGGGAGCCCCTGCAGTGAGCCTCCAGGCCTAGCGTTACTCCTTTAAAGGTAGCATTCCTGCGGCCAATTTTTGTTGGGTCTATCCCCATTTTGCGGACTATGTCCTGATATATCAGATTTAAACTGCTGCTGCCGTCCATCAGGACTCGGGTGAAGTGGTATCCGTCAATTATTGGATCTAATACCAAGGCAGCCCACCCCGCACACCGGATACTTGCCGAGTAATCCCGATTGTCGAAGGTGATCGGTTGGGACGACCAGTGGCGGAGCTCCACGGTGATAGGCCCTGGGGCATGTTCCTCTAAAGGTGTCGCTTTGTTTCTCCCTTTTATCACGTGTAACACGTTGACTGTTTTTACTTCTGGTGGGAATTTTTTCCGTTCCCCTGTGCTTTGCTTGCGAGGCTCGTCCGCGTCTTCACTTGGTGTATCCTGCCCCTTGTGTTCGGCGTTGAGCTTGCCGGATTGTTTGAAGACCCAACATTCTCTGTGGGTATGGTTTGCAGGTTTATCCGGGGTGCTATGGATCTGACATATTTGGTCCAGAATTTTGTTTAGGCTGGACAATTCGTCTCTGTTGCCTTTGGAGGGCGGCTTCTGCTGCCCTGGCCGAGAGCTTCTAAATCCGGCGTTTACCGCCGTGCTCTTCGGACTGTCTTCTTTGTTCCGGCGCTTATTCTTGCTGTGTCGTGATTTCCCGTTTCCATCCCTGACTTCGGATGTACTTGGGTCGCTGGTGCTGCATCGGGCTAACCAGCTATCCTCGCCCGCGCAAAAATGGGTCATGAGGCTTGTTAATGCTGCCATTGTTCTTGGCTTTTCTTGACTGAGGTGTCTGGCAAGCCATTCGTCTCGAATGCTATGCTTGAAAGCTGCTAAGGCTTCGGCGTCCGGACAGTCAACTATTTGGTTCTTTTTAGTGAGGAACCTGTTCCAAAGTTTTCGGGCTGACTCACCGGGCTGTTGAGTTATATGACTTAAACCGTCTGCATCCGGTGGACGGACATATGTCCCTTGAAAATTTGCCCGAAAGGCGTCTTCGAGCTCTTCCCAGCTTCTGATGGAGTTTTCGGGGAGGCTTTTAAGCCAGTGCCGAGCTGGCCCTTTGAGCTTGAGGGGTAAGTACTTGATGGCGTGGAGATCGTCTCCTCGAGCCATATGGATGTGGAGGATGTAGTCCTCAATCCAGACCCCAGGCTCTGTTGTTCCGTGTACGCCTCTATGTTTATGGGTTTGAATCCCTCTGGAAATTCATGGTCCAGCACCTCGTCGGTGAAACATAGAGGGTGTGCGGCACCCCTGTATTTGGGTGTACCGTGGTGTTCGGATGTTTGTTGTGTTGCATTGTATGTTAGAGCACGTCTGCATGGTCCATAGATGGATCTGGTTGCGCCGTCCTTTTGATGTGAGCCCTTACGCAGATCGCGTACTAGTTTATGTGCGGCGTCGTTTGCCACTTTATGTTGGCTATGAGGTCGTCTATCTGACCGGATGGCCATTTTATTTTTTAATTGTGGAGGATCTAAGGCCTCCTCATCAAATTCAGGTAGCAACTTTCGCTTCGGATAGCTCTTGGTGTGGCGATTACTGCCGCACTTCGCTGCAGTGTTGAGTACTTCACTCCATTTGATTTTGAGTGTGTCTTGTGCAGCCTTGAGCCTTTGCTTCTATTTTTTCAGACTCCTCGCCGTGGCAACAAGCCTTTGGTGGGCATTATGTTGCTCCTGGCGCCTGTCCGGTGTGATGTCGTCCGGACTGTTATCTTCGACGGGGTTGGGTTGTTCGGCTTGACTTTCCGTGTTGCCGTGGTCGGGCAATGATTCGCCCTGCTCTAACGCTGGCTCTGTATGATCGTTATTTCTGCTGAGGCAGGATTTGGAGCGGCATTTACGCCGCTGCTTTGACTGCTTCTTGAGGGAACCACCCTTCGCTGCATCCTTCCGTTCCTCGTCGTTATTTTCTTTGGGTGTGTCCACCATGTATACGTCATGTGATGAAGTGGGTGTCCAGTGCCCCGTGGGCGGTGGTTCCTCTTCGCCTCCCACATCGTCGTCCATACCGTCGATGTCTTCGGAGTCGAAGTCGAGCATGTCGGTTAAGTCATCGATAGTGGCTACTAAGTGGGTGGTGGGTGGGCGGCGAATTTCTTCGTCATCCGCCTCCCAATCCTGCCGAACGTAGTTCGGCCAGGACTCTCCTGACAAGGAGAGAGACCTTAATGAGTTCAGTATGTCGCCAAAGGGCGAGTGCTGAAAATATCCGCGGAGGTAAACTCCATGACCGGCGCCCAATCGGATTCGACAGGAATGGGCGCAGGCGGTTCGGAGTCCGTGGCCGGAGAAGGATCCGGCAGTTTGGCAACACGGCTCTCGTGAAGGGTAAGGTCGATATTCGGCTCGATCGCCATAGAGGATACAGCCTTCGTGGCGGGGTCTATCCACCCGTCCATGGACGGCGCAATTGGCTCTGAATTGAGGGTCGGAGCGGCTGCTGGTGTGATTTCTCGAACACTGTCCGATGGTAGAGCTAAATCGTACTCATCGTGACCGCGTGGCGCACAAGGCAGGGGCTCAAATCCGTTGAAGATCAAGTCTCCGCGGATATCGGCCGTGTAGTTTAAGCTTCCAAACCTGACCTGGTGGCCAGGGGCATAACTTTCGATCTGCTCCAGATGGCCAAGCGAGTTGGCCCGTAGTTCGAAGCCGCCGAACACAAAGATCTGTCCGGGGAGAAAAGTCTCACCCTGGACTGCATCGCTATCGATGATCGTAGGAGCCATCAAGCCTAACGGCGACGACATAGAGGAACTCTCAATGAAAGCACCAATGTCGGTGTCAAAACCGGCGGATCTCAGGTAGGGGGTCCCGAACTTTGCGTCTAAGGCGGATGGTAACAGGAGGCAGGGGACACGATGTTTTACCCAGGTTCGGGCCCTCTTGATGGAGGTAAAACCCTACGTCCTGCTTGATTTATTCTTGATGATATGAGTATTACAAGAGTTGATCTACCACGAGATCGGAGAGGCTAAACCCTAGAAGCTAGCCTATGGTATGACTGTATGTTGTCCTACGGACTAAAACCCTCCGGTTTATATAAACACCGGAGGGGCTAGGGTTACACAAGGTCGGTTACAAAGGAGGAGATATCCATATCCGTACTGCCTAGCTTGCCTTCCACGCCAAGTAGAGTCCCATCCGGACACGAGATGAAGTCTTCAATCTTGTATCTTCATAATCCAACAGTCCGGCCAAAGGATATAGTCCGGTTGTCCGGAGACCCCCTAATCCAGGACTCCCTAAGGCACCCCATAGACACAACAATTGATCATTGATCTCTTAGCCATGTGCGGTGCCCCCCTCCACCATAGTCCACCTCGATAATATTGTAGCGGTGCTTAGGCGAAGCCCTGCGTCGATAGAACATCAACATCGTCACCACACCGTCGTGCTGATGAAACTCTCCCTCAACACTTGGCTGGATCGGAGTTCGAGGGACGTCATCGGGCTGAACGTGTGCTGAACTCGAAGGTGTCGTACGTTTGGTACTTGATCGGTCGGATCGTGAAGACGTACGACTACATCAACCGCGTTGTGCTAACGCTTCCGCTTTCGGTCTACGAGGGTACGTGGACAACACTCTCCCCTCTCGTTGCTATGCATCACCATGATCTTGCGTGTGCGTAGGAAATTTTTTGAAATTACTACGTTCCCCAACAGTGGCATCCGAGCTAGGTTTTATGCGTTGATGTTATATGCAGGAGTAGAACACAAGTCAGTTGTGGGCGATATAAGTCATACTGCTTACCAGCATGTCATACTTTGGTTCAGCGGTATTGTTGGATGAAGCGGCCCGGACCGACATTACGCGTACGCTTACGCGAGACTGGTTCTACCGACGTGCTTTGCACACAGGTGGCTGGCGGGTCTCAGTTTCTCCAACTTCAGTTGAACCGATGAAAGTGCAACTATCCCTAGGTGGTTTTGGTAATTCATAACAACATATAGCTCATTGAGCTAATGCTATTCCAAGATGATTATTTCAGGAAAAGCTCAATGATTGGCATGGCATGGATATGAAAGTGGAACCCTCAAAATTCTAAGGACAATGGATTGGCTCAAGCTCAAGACTCTTCATTTTATATTTTAGTGATCCAAGATCACATTGAGTCCATAGGAAAAGACAATACTATTAAGGAGGGATGAGGTGTTGCTTAATGAGCCTCTTGCTTCATGTGCTTAGTGATATGCTCCAAAATCCTCAACTACTTTCCCATATCCACATATGACCTAAACTCTAAGCCAAACTCGGTCCTACCGATTCTTCATATCTGGCGCCACCGAGTTTCACTTGTCATTAGCCACTGCCAAACCCTAGCAATTCGGTCCTATCGATAAGGATCTCGGTCCCACCGAGATGGGGTTGCAAACTCTCTGTTTCCCTTTTGTAACTTTTCGGTCCCACCGAAAGAGCGAATCGGTCCCACTGAGATTGCAATGCAAACTCAGTGTTTCCCCTTTGTAACTTTTCGGTCTCACCGAGTTCCACTCGGTCCCACCGAAAGAGCAAATCGGTCCCACCGAGTTTGCCTGACCAACTCTCTGGTTAGCTAATTACCAAACTCGGTCTCACCGAGTTTGTGTAATCGGTCTCACCGAGATTACGTTATGCCCAAACCCTAACCGAATCGGTCCCACCGAGTTGCATGTCAGTCCCACCAAAATTCCTAACGGTCACTAGGTTTACATTTTCGGTCAGACCGAGTTTTATGATTCGGTCCCACCGAGATTGGAAAACTGTGTAACGGTTGGATTTTGTGTGGAGGCTATATATACCCCTCCACCTCTTTCTCATTCAGTGAGAGAGCCATCAGAACACACACATCATTCCAACTCATTTGTTCTGAGAGAGAACCACCTACTCATGTGTTGAGACCAAGACATTCCATTCCTACCATATGAATCTTGATCTCTAGCCTTCCCAAGTTGCTTTCCACTCAAATCTTCTTTCCACCAAATCCAAATCCTATGAGAGAGAGTTGAGTGTTGGGGAGACTATCATTTGAAGCACAAGAGCAAGGAGTTCATTACCTACACACCATTTGTTACTTCTTGGAGAGTGGTGTCTCCTAGATTGGCTAGGTGTCACTTGGGAGCCTCCGACAAGATTGTGGAGTTGAACCAAGGAGTTTGTAAGGGCAAGGAGATCGCCTACTTCGTGAAGATCTACCGCTAGTGAGGCAAGTCCTTCGTGGGCGATGGCCATGGTGGGATAGACAAGGTTGCTACTTCGTGGACCCTTTGTGGGTGGTTGCTTCTTCGTGGACCCTTCGTGGGTGGAGCCCTCCGTGGACTCGCGCAACCGTTGCCCTTGGGTGGAGCCCTGTGTGGACTCGCGCAACCGTTACCCTTCGTGGGTTGAAGTCTCCATCAACGTGGATGTAGGATAGCACCACCTATCCGAACCACGGGAAAAACATCTGTGTCTCCAATAGCGTTTGAAATCTCCAAACCCTTCCCTTTATATTCTTGCAAGTTGCATGCTTTACTTTCCGCTGCCAATATACTCTTTGCATGCTTGCTTGAATAGTGTGATGATTACTTGACTTGTCCTAAAATAGCTAAAATCTGCCAAGAACTAAAATTGGGAAAAGGTTAAGTTTTTATTTGGTCAAGTAGTCTAATCACCCCCCTCTAGACATACTTTCGATCCCACAAGTTGTATCAGAGCTTTGGTCTCCATTTGCTTGATCTCCATAGCTTTTGGTGGTCATAGCCTTGGTTTCACAACCTAGGAGAGTATGGCATCTAGCGAGGGAAATTATCACCGTAGAGGTCCTTACTTTGATGGTACTAATTTTGCTAGTTGGAAGCATAAAATGAAAATGCATATTCTTGGACATAACCCCGCCGTTTGGGCTATTGTGTGTGTTGGTTTGCAAGGTGACTTCTTTGACGGGAGAGAACCAAACCGTGAAGCTACCGCGGATGAGTTGAATATGTTGCAATACAATGCTCAAGCTTGTGATATTCTCTTCAACGGATTGTGCCCCGAAGAATTCAACAAAATCAGCCGCCTTGAGAATGCAAAGGAAATTTGGGATACTTTGATTGATATGCACAAAGGTACCGACTCCGTCAAGGAATCCAAGTTGGATGTGCTTCAAAGCCAACTTGACAAGTACAAGATGAAGGATGGTGAAGGTGTCGCTGAAATGTACTCTAGGCTTGCTCTCATCACAAATGAGATTGCCGGCTTAGGAAGTGAAGAGATGACCGATAAATTCATCATCAAGAAGATCCTAAGAGCCTTGGATGGAAAATATGATACCGTGTGCACATTGATCCAAATGATGCCCAATTACAAAGATCTCAAGCCAACGGAAATGATTGGAAGAATTGTTGCTCATGAGATGTCACTTAAGGATAAAGAGGAACTTCACAACAAATCAAGTGGTGCCTACAAAGCCTCATGTGAAGCCCCTACATCATCAAGTGAGAAACAAGACTTCAATGAAGAATTGAGCTTAATGGTGAAGAACTTCAACAAGTTCTACAAGAATAGAAGCAAAGACAGAAGCTCCAAATGAGGGTCCTACAATGACAAAAGATCTTCTAGTCGAGAGCGAAACTGCTACAATTGTGGAAGACTCGGACACTATTCCAATGAGTGTACGGCTCCCTACAAGAGAAGAGAAGATTCTCCAAAAAGAAGAAGCAAAGGATCACCACCAAGAGAGAGAAGGAGTAGAGATGATCGTTATGAACGAAGATACTCACAGAGAAGCAAGGATTCGGAAAGGAAGGAAAAATCATCAAGGAGCTACACAAGACGAAGACATCAAGCTCATGTTGGTGAATGGGTATCCGGCTCCGACTCCGACAGCCACTCCGAGAGAAGTTATCACTCCGACTCCGAAGATACTCAAGATGAAGGTGTTGCCGGTCTAGCACTTGTGTCAACCAACTCCTACGACATATTTGACTCACCAAATGAAGGAATTGGAAGATGCTTCATGGCCAAAGGTCCTAAGGTAACACACCCCGAGTATGTTGATTTCAATAGTGATGAGGATGACTTGTTAGGAGATGATTTGATTTGTGACAACTCTAGTGATGAATACTATTATGAAAGACCAATTAATCATGCTAATGAAGATAAAACGAGTGACAATGATAAGGAGAAGATTGAGGCCCTAACTAAATAACTAAAAACTCTTAAGTTAGCTCATGACACTATCTTCGAAGATCATCGAGAACTTTTAAGAGCTCATGAGAAGCTACGCTTTGAAAAGCTCAATCTTGAGCAAGAGCATGAGTTCTTAAAGGCAATCAATGATGATCTTCGCAAGAAAAGTTCTTCTTACATTGCCAAGCATTTACTCTTATCCACTTACATGCCTCAAGTCAAGTCTAGTAACAAGAAAGATTCTTCCTCTAGTAGTAACAATGATCATGCTAAATCCAATATTGTTGCTTCTAGTAGTTCTCTTGATTCCACTAATGATTCTCTTAGCCAAGTTACACTTGAGCAAGAAAATAGCTTATTGAAGGGAATTATAGAGAAAGGAGTGTACAAAAGCCTTGCCGGGAGTAAGCAATTCGAGGAAATTGTGCGCAAGCAAGGAATGCACCGGAAGAATCAAGGTGTTGGTTTTGAACGAAAGTTCAATGCCAATGGAGTTGAATGGGAAGAAGATCAATACCCCAAGATGAAGTTTGTCCCTCAACAAGAGAAGTTTTTCAAAGGGACACAAGCTCAAGATGATCTTCCACCACAAGACTACGAGCAAAAAGGCAAGGACAAGCTTCAAGAGGAAATTTATGCATTTGAAGAAGCTCCTAAGACCTTAGTCAAGTGGATTCCCAAGACTACTTCAAGTTCCACTTCATCAAGTACGACTACAACTCCAAGGATTCCCATCAAGATGATGTGGATCCAAAAGAAGAAGAACTAGAGAGTTCTTGAGGGTGACTCCGCCAACATACTTCACTCTTATCATTTTGGCAAGAACAAGTGCACTCAACTTCCACATCTTGCACTAGTTCAAGGAGTCACAAACCCTCTTGTTGGTAAGACAAGGGACAAGGTAACCTAAAGTTTTCATGGACATCATCTTTTGTGTGCATCACTCTATGTCTATGGATATCCTTGTTTGTTCCTTGTGGGACTAACCCATGTAGGTACTGAAAGTGCAATTTACTCAAAAGGATAGCTCCAAGAGATCTACATCAACATTGAGCATCCACATCTTCAATATCTACATGAAGTCATCATCGACAAAACCCAAGGTTAGTTCATCCCTCTTAGGGGGGATATCACATCTAGGGGGAGCTTTACTCTAAGACTTGAGCTAGAGCAAATCTAAAGATGTGAACAAAACAATGCCTTATGTAAAAGTGGTAACCCCACTTGAGCTTAAACGATGAGTATGACCTACGATCAAGTGTTCTCACTTGACTCCTAAGTCAATATACTCATATATAGATGACCTAGTCATCGCAAATTGCTTGATAGTTGCTAGAATTGATTGTGCATGCTTTGCCACATATTTCATTTGCCATCTTATTGTGTGAGCATGCTGATTGCATATTTTACTCATTCAAGGACATACACTTGTTGTTTTGATTGTTTGGCTTTATCTTCTTTTGCCAAGTGGATGGACAAGAATGCCTAAGAACCTCCTCTAGCTATCTATGCTTTTCTCGTCTCAAACTCTATTCATGCTGCATCACAAAATTTGATCAAGTCAGATTCGAACCACTCTGTGTGAGGAGCGCTCGGAGTCCCCGATTCGTCATAGACTTAAACTTCCAAAACCTCTTTATGAATCTCGGTCTGACCGATACTCCACTCTCGGTCCTACCGAGTTCATTAAGTTGATCTAGGTTTTCGATCTCGGTGCAACCGATTTGAACTTTTCGGTCACACCGAGTTGCAAAAACTGCACACAGTTTTGCATCTCGGTGCCACCGAGTCGTTCCACTCGGTCACACCGACAGGGTCGGGCTATATATAGTGACGGGCAGAATTTTGGAAATTTCTCCGAAACCTCCTCGCCCGCGCGATAGCCTGCTCTGCCCCCGAGGTCTCCGGATCGTCTCCTCGCCGCCAGCAGCCTCTAGTCGCTGGTCTTCGCCGCCGTCAACGGATTTCTGCCCCGCCATTGCCGCCGTAGAAAGTCCACGCCGAACTAGGGTATGGACTTGATCTTTGTGCTATTCCTCAATCTGATTCCTAGCACATTGTGATCATGATGTTTCTGGCCACGTTTGATAAACTTCTATCCAGTCAAAACGCTCGTAGATTAGGTTTAATTCAAAAATTCTAGGTTTAGGTTTCCGCCGAAACCATCTCGGACCCACCGAGTTGAAAAACTCGGTCCCACCGATCTGGCTTTTGCCATTGCACAAGTAAAACTCGGTCTGACCGAGAATAACTTATCGGTGCGACCGATTTTGGAATTCTGTAAAACCCTAGCAGTCTCGGTGCCACCGAACTGTGACTCGGTCTGACCGAGTTCACCAGTTATGGTGCCAAAACTGCTTCGGTGTCACCGAGTTTGAAAATCGGTAGATCCGAGATGCTTTCTGTGGAAAACTAAAACTAAGTTTTTGGATTATTCTTTTGCAAAAATCTCTGCTTTTTGTGATGCTCATCCACTCTATCTTATCCATAATCTATTCATAGGGTCAGCAGTCAGTTTGCAACATGTATGATCAAAGTGACAGCCAGAATGTGTCTGAGCAGCAAATGGTCATGAGTGAGGGCACTAGCCCCTCAAGTTCTTCTGATGATGGCAGCAGGAGCACCCCCAGCAATCTGCCTAAGGCTGCCACACGTCAAAGGAAGAAGAGAACGTCTGATTCTGAGGATGAAGACTATGTGGCAGAGGAAGAGGCCACTTCCAAAAGGGTTGAGCCAGCTCAAGGCTCAAAGCCAGGCCTAAAAGTCAAGAGGCCAGCAGGGAGGCAGCCAATGTCAAAGTCTAGAGCCTCAACTGAGAAGCCTGCACCTGCTCCCATTGAGCCCATTGCAGCTGAGGGCAAGAAGAGGAAAGAGAGAGTAAAGAAGACTGTAGCCAAAGTGCTTGGGAGAGCCTCCATCATGGTAGAAGAGGAGGAGGAAGAAGAGGCAGCTGCACCAGCGCCCAAGGCAGCCAAACTCATGGGAGATGCTATAAGGTCAGGAACAGCTGCATCCAAGCCCAAGGAGGCACCCAAGGCTGCATCTAAGCCTAAGAGTGCACCAAAGAGAAACACATGAAGCATCCCAGCTGCAGAAAAGAACAAGGCCCCAGTGCCTGAAGCTATTGAAGAAGAGGAAGAGAGTGTCCTTCGGAAGCTCAAGCCCAAGATCCCAGACCACAATGATGCTCATCCTGTGGCTGAGGATATGAAGCTCAGGAGAGATTCAGGGCTAAGGAAGTGGAGAGAAGCAGACCCGTATGCTTCTAGGAGAAGGACTGTCGTGGACTATAGATTTCACACCAAGGAGCAGCAAGACTTTTATGAGACTGTTTTGCTTGACAAGAAGCCAATTGTTTGTGACATGAGATGGGTCGACTGGACCTACATCAAGGAGAATGAAGAGCACTACCCAGGAGTTCAGGACAGCTTCAGAGCGTGTGGAGTAGAGGACTTTGTTGGGCAGAAGCTCACAAAGTGGAACGAGGAACTTATCATGCAGTTCTACTCCACGGCTCACTTTTATCCGGATGGAAGGATTACATGGATATCAGAGGGTACAAGGTACCAATCTACAGTGGCTGAGTGGGCACAGATCATCAATGCCCCAGAAGAGCAAGATGAGGACTTGGATATCTATGCCAAGAAAAAGATGGACCATAACTCCATGTCCAACATGTATAAGGAAATTCCCAATGAAGCTCTTGACACATTCAAGTTTGGCTCAGTGCTCTCAGGATTGCCTACTATCAATTGGATACTAAGGCACACTCTGTTGCCTAAGTCTGGAGATCACAAGATGATCAGAGGTCATGCTATCAACTTGCTACATGTCTTTGATGTGCCTCAGAAATTCAAGGTCATGAGTCTCATTGTGGAAACCATTAAGAGGACAGCTGCAGATCAGAAGAGGAGCTGTGGATATGCCCCTCAGATTCAGGAGCTCATCAACTCCAAGATGGGCACGAGCATATACTTGTTGGATAAGGAACACCTGCCCATCCGTCCAGATTTTGAGAACAATGAAGTTGTGATGACAGAGAATGAGCCACCGTCTGCACAAGCATATGCAAAGAAGGAGAAGGTGAAGAAGGAAAAAGCTGCCAGGATGCCTACTCAAGAGGAGGCATCTGAGTACTTCTTGAAGACCAAACAAGAGCAGCTCAGTTACTTGATTGCATCCACGCTGAGAATTGAGCAAAGTCTGGCCAACCTCACTAAAAATCAGCAGAGCCTAGAGAGGATCATGGAACAGAAGTTCTATGACTTGGATGTCAAGGTAACGGAAGTTCAGTCTGCAGTGAAGCAGCTTCAGGAGGACATGAATGAGAGGAGAGACAGGACCACGACTCATGCTTTTTCTAGAGTGCCACGAGGCCCGAGGTCGTCTGCACTGCCAGTTGCTGACACCAGAGCTACAACTTCAGCACCAGCTACAGCCTCAGCTCCAGCATCTACTTCAGCTCCAACTCCAACAACTACTTCAACATCTACAGAAGACTTCGTCCTTAGAGTGATCCGGACTCCACCACCACCTGAAGATCAAGCCTAAGCGACGACTTAGCACTATGCATTTTCTAGGAACTTTTTGGTAACTTGTTGCCAAAGGGGAAGAAGATGTATAGATCATAGGCTTCGAGAGAGAGAGTGTTGCTTTTCTCTCTTGTTTTATTTGGTGGTTTTTCGAACATTTTCTGCTTTTGAGTGCTTGATACTACGTCCTTATGTTTGTGAGACATCGATGATCATGTGTTTGATCATAAGCTACACTTAATGTTTGCTTAATGCTTGCTTAAATATTATCATTCTATCTATCGTTTGTGATCATTCACTATTCTTGGTGATGAGTGCATGTATTTCATTCTTATCATTTTGAGCGCTCCACCAAGATGTATGTGACATGGAAGAGTAACCCATGACTCTAACTCCTTGTGCATTTGCAGTCCAAAGCAAATCTTAAATATGCACAAATTTAGGGGGAGCTCTTACTTATCACATACTTCTCAAAGCGACGATATATTTCATGCTTATTATCATTTGTCGAAGCTTTGATCTATATGTTGTCATCAATTACCAAAAAGGGGGAGATTGAAAGTGCAACTATCCTAGGTGGTTTTGGTAATTCATAACAATATATAGCTCATTGAGCTAATGCTATTCCAAGATGATTATTTCAGGAAAAGCTCAATGATTGGCATGGCATGGATATGAAAGTGGAACCCTCAAAATTCTAAGGACAATGGATTGGCTCAAGCTCAAGACTCTTCATTTTATATTTTAGTGATCCAAGATCACATTGAGTCCATAGGAAAAGCCAATACTATTAAGGAGGGATGAGGTGTTGCTTAATGAGCCTCTTGCTTCATGTGCTTAGTGATATGCTCCAAAATCCTCAACTACTTTCCCATATCCACATATGACCTAAACTCTAAGCCAAACTCGGTCCTACCGATTCTTCATATCTGGCGCCACCGAGTTTCACTTGTCATTAGCCACTGCCAAACCCTAGCAATTCGGTCCTACCGATAAGGATCTCGGTCCCACCGAGATGGGGTTGCAAACTCTCTGTTTCCCTTTCGTAACTTTTCGGTCCCACCGAAAGAGCGAATCGGTCCCACCGAGATTGCAATGCAAACTCAGTGTTTCCCCTTTGTAACTTTTTGGTCTCACCGAGTTCCACTCGGTCCCACCGAGTTTGCCTGACCAACTCTCTGGTTAGCTAATTACCAAACTCGGTCTCACCGAGTTTGTGTAATCGGTCTCACCGAGATTACGTTATGCCCAAACCCTAACCGAATCGGTCCCACCGAGTTGCATGTCAGTCCCACCGAAATTCCTAACGGTCACTAGGTTTAAATTTTCGGTCAGACCGAGTTTTATGATTCGGTCCCACCGAGATTGGAAAACTGTGTAACGGTTGGATTTTGTGTGGAGGCTATATATACCCCTCCACCTCTTTCTCATTCAGTGAGAGAGCCATCAGAACACACACATCATTCCAACTC
>NC_053026.1:268395347-268415956 GCF_003073215.2 Triticum urartu | reverse complement strand
AAATCCAAATCCTATGAGAGAGAGTTGAGTGTTGGGGAGACTATCATTTGAAGCACAAGAGCAAGGAGTTCATTACCTACACACCATTTGTTACTTCTTGGAGAGTGGTGTCTCCTAGATTGGCTAGGTGTCACTTGGGAGCCTCCGACAAGATTGTGGAGTTGAACCAAGGAGTTTGTAAGGGCAAGGAGATCGCCTACTTCATGAAGATCTACCGCTAGTGAGGCAAGTCCTTCGTGGGCGATGGCCATGGTGGGATAGACAAGGTTGCTTCTTCGTGGACCCTTTGTGGGTGGTTGCTTCTTCATGGACCCTTCGGGGTGGAGCCCTGTGTGGACTCGCGCAATCGTTGCCCTTGGGTGGAGCCCTGTGTGGACTCGCGCAACCGTTACCCTTCGTGGGTTGAAGTCTCCATCAACGTGGATGTAGGATAGCACCACCTATCCGAACCACGGGAAAAAACATCCGTGTCTCCAATAGCGTTTGAATTCTCCAAACCCTTCCCTTTACATTCTTGCAAGTTGCATGCTTTACTTTCCGCTGCCAATATACTGTTTGCATGCTTGCTTGAATTATGTGATGATTGCTTGACTTGTTCCAAAATAGCTAAAATCTGCCAAGAACTAAAATTGGGAAAAGGTTAAGTTTTTATTTGGTCAAGTAGTCTAATCACCCCCCTCTAGACATACTTTCGATCCTACACTTGTATTCATCAAGCATTATCCGGACCATCTCAATAAGTGTTCTGTTCTTGCGTTCCACGACGCCATTCTGCTGTGGTGTGTATGGAGCTGAGAATTCATGTGTAATGCCCAAAGTATCAAGATAAGTGTCTAGACTAGTGTTCTTGAATTCAGTGCCATTGTCACTTCTGATGTGCTTGATCTTGACGCCATAGTTGTTCATGGCTCGATTGGCGAAGCGTCTGAAGACATCCTGCACTTCAGTCTTGTAGAGGATTATATGCACCCAAGTATATCTTGAATAATCATCAACAATGACAAAGCCATAGAGACAAGCAGTAGTAGTAAGAGTTGAGTAATGAGTGGGACCGAAAAGATCCATGTGGAGCAGTTCGAAGGGTTGAGTCGTTGTCATGATTGTCTTCGAGGGATGCTTGGCCCTCATCATCTTCCCTACTTCACAGGCACCGCATAAGTGATCCTTCTTGAACTTGACGCCCTCGATGCCTATGACATGCTTCTTCCTTGCAAGGGTGTGGAGGTTCCTCATGCCAGCATGTCCTAGCCTCCGATGCTAGAGCCAGCATTCAGAAGCTTTTGCTAGAAGACATACGGCAAGTTGTGGTCCTGTTGAGAAATCTACCATGTACAAATCATCTTTCCGATACCCTTCAAACACTAGAGACTTGTCAGATTCCATTAGTATAAGGCAACGATATTTTCCAAACATCACAATCTTTTTTAAATCACAAAGCATTGAAATAGACATTAAGTTGAAACCAAGGGATTCAACAAGCATGACTTTATCCATGTGTTGATCCTTTGAGATTGCAACTCTACCTAGACCCAATACCCTGCTTTTACTAGTGTCAGCAAATGTGATGTGACTTTTGTCAGATGGACGTAGTGTTGAGTCCATGAGAAGGCTTCGCTTGCCAGTCATGTGATTGGTACACCCACTATCAATAATCCATTCTGAAGCAGCTGGTGTCGTACCCTACAGTGCAGTTAGGGGGATAGGCTTCACGAAGAGAATTGTGAAGCAAAAACATTTGACGAACCAGTGGATTATGAAAGCTTAGATCGAGATTTGGACTGATAGGGCGAGTAGCAAGCGATTCAGGAACAAAGTACATAATAAGACCATTTGGGCACTTGATCTTGCGCCCTACAAGATGTTTAAGGTCCCCAGCAATAGCGTCAGACAATTTTGGTTTTCGGCTGGAGACCTTTCCCTGCAAAAGAGAGTTAAGCTTTCTTAGCCACCCACATCTTCAAGGGTGGCTTCGAAGCAATGAGTCTAAGTGCAGCATATGAGAACTTTGGCTTTGGAGCCCTAGCAAAAAGTCTTGCAGGTGGACAATAGTACTCATAAGAATAAGCAGAATAGTTCTTGGTCTTATGAAAAATGGCGGTTTGATGAAACACGCTCATATTCACACGCATGAGTATGGTTTCCCTGCAAAACATTTGCGTTAGTGCGACTCAGGTGAGTCCTCTGTCTGTATGAAGCCTTTGGACCGTATGAAGCCTGTGGTCTGGGGTTTGTCTTCTTCACCTGTGGTGTCATGATGACATTCACAGGAAGATTCTCCAAACACCTTTTCGGCACCCAGATCTTCTTCATAGGCGGTCCATTCCTGCAGTTAGTATCAATATACCTGGCAAACACTTCACCATTCTGATTCTTAAACAGTTTATAGTTTGCATCAAATGATTCATCAATAATAATGGGATTAGCACAAGTGAAGCCAGATAGGGTGGATGGATCCACTGAAGGTTCCTTTGCAGCAACCCATGTGGTTTTGGGGTACTGCTCAGGTTTCCAGTAAGAGCCATCAGCATTCATTTTCCTTTCGAACCCAACACCCTCTTTCCTAGGGTTTCGGTTCAGGATCTGCCTTTTGAGGACATCACATAGTGTTTGATGCCCTTTGAGACTTTTGTACATCCCTGTTTCAAGCAATGTCTTGAACCTAGCATTCTCATCAGCAATAGCAGTGGTATCCTCAGCAGAGGGGTTAGTTACCACATCAACAGTTGAAGATATTGCAACAGTAGCAGCAGTAGAACACTCAGCAACAGAAGTAGCATTGTCACGCTCAATGCATTTAAGACATGGTGGTTCAAATCCTTCCTGGGCGGAACTGATCTGTTCGGAGCGAAGTGACTCGTTTTCCTTTTGAAGATCTTCATGAGCCGCTCTCAATTTCTCAAGATCTTGCTTCCTTTGAAGATAATCATAGGAAAGCTTTTCATGAGTTGTTGAGAGCGTTTCATGACGACTTTCAAGTTCCTCATACTTAATGTGAAGATTTTTTATGTCTTCAATTAAGGACTGAGATTGAGTCATTTTAGCATCTAACCGATCATCGCTTTTGTCTAACAGTTTTTTGAATATGTTCCATAGCTTTCTGTTGTTCAGTTGCAATTTTAGCAAGTGTTTTGTAGCTGGGTTTGGAACCACAATCAGAGTCATCTTCACTAGAAGTTTGATAGTGAGCAGTGCGTGTGTTTACCTTGGCACCGCGTGCCATGAAGCAGTAGGTAGGAGCGGAGTAGTCCTTGTCATTTGCATCGGTGTCGGTGATGAAGTCATTGTCTTCAGTGTTGAAGATGGACTTGGCAACGTATGCTGTAGCCAGACTCGCAACGCCAGAATCGGACTCCTCCTCAGACTCCACCTCCGCCTCCTCAGAAGCGGACTCCTCCTCTGAATCCATTTCCGTGCCAACAAACGCACGTGCCTTGCCAGATGAGCTCTTCTTGTGTGATGAAGACTTTGAGGAAGACTTGGAAGAAGACTTTGAGTATTTCTTCTTGTTCTTGTCATCAGAGTCATATTCCTTGCTCTTCTTCTTCTTGTTGTTCTCATTGTCCCACTGCGGACACTCAGAGATGTAGTGGCCAGGTTTCTTGCACTTGTGGCATGTTCTCTTCTTGTAGTTATGAGCAGAAGCTTCATCATTTCTTGAGCTTGATCGTGAAGACTTTCTGAAGCCTTTCTTCTTGGTGAATTTTTGGAACTTCTTCACAAGCATAGCAAGCTCCTTTCCAATGTCTTCAGGATCATCAGAACTGCTGTCAGATTCTTCGTCAGACGAGGAGACAGCTTTTGCCTTCAAGGCACGAGTTCGCCCATAGTTGGAACCGTAGATGTCTCTTTTCTCAAAAAGCTGAAACTCATGTGTGTTGAGCTTCTCAAGTATGTCAGACGGATTGAGTGTCTTGAAATCATGACGTTCTTGAATCATCAGGGCTAGGGTGTCAAACAAGCTGTCGAGTGATCTCAGGAGTGTCTTGATGACTTCATGCTTGGTGATCTCGGTGGCGCTGAGATCTTGAAGCTCATTAGTGATGTCAGTGAGTCGATCAAACGTGAGCTGGACGTTCTCATTGTCATTTCTCTTGAAGCGGTTGAAGAGGTTGCGAAGGACACTAATTCTCTGACCTCTCTGGGTTGAGACACCTTCATTGACCTTGGAGAGCCAGTCCCAGACTGGCTTAGATGTTTCCAAAGCACTCACGCGGCCATACTGTCCTTTGGTCAGATGACCACACATGATGTTCTTGGCAGTGGAGTCCAGTTGAACGAACTTCTTGACATCAGCAGCGGTGACACCTTCACCAGCCTTGGGAACGCCATTCTTGACGACATACCATAGGTCGACATCAATGGCTTCAAGATGCATGCGCATCTTATTCTTCCAGTAGGGATATTCAGTTCCATCGAAGATGGGGCAAGCAGCGGAGACCTTAATTATCCCTGCAGTCGACATAGCTAAAACTCCAGGTGGTTAAACCGAATCACACAGAACAAGGGAGTACCTTGCTTTGATACTGAAAGTGCAACTATCCCTAGGTGGTTTTGGTAATTCATAACAACATATAGCTCATTGAGCTAATGCTATTCCAAGATGATTATTTCAGGAAAGCTCAATGATTGGCATGGCATGGATGTGAAAGTGGAACCCTCAAAATGCTAAGGACAAAGGATTGGCTCAAGCTCAAAAGCTCAAGACTCTTCATTTTATATTTTAGTGATCCAAGATCACATTGAGTCTTTAGGAAAAGCCAATACTATCAAGGAGGGATGAGGTGTTGCTTAATGAGCCTCTTGCTTCATGTGCTTAGTGATATGCTCCAAAACCCTCAACTACTTTCCCATATCCACATATGATCTAAACCCTAAGCCAAACTCGGTCCTACCGATTCTTTCTATCCGGCGCCACCGAGTTTCACTTGTCATAGCCACTGCCAAACCCTAGCAATTCGGTCTACCGATAGGGGATCTCGGTCTCACCAAGATGGGATTGCAAACTCTCTGTTTCCCTTTCGTAACTTTTCGGTCTCACCGAAAGAGCGAATCGGTCCCACCGAGATTGCAATGTAAATTCAGTGTTTCCTTTTTGTAACTTTTCGGTCTCACCGAAAGAGCAAATCGGTCCCACCGAGTTTGCCTGACCAACTCTCTGGTTAGCTAATTACCAAATTCGGTCTCACCGAGTTTGTGTAATCGGTCTCACCGAGATTACGTTATGCCCAAACCCTAACCATATCGGTCCTACCGAGTTGCATGTCAGTCCCACCGAAAATCTCTAACGGCCACTAGGTTTACATTTTCGGTCCGACCGAGTTTGTTGATTCGGTCCCACCGAGATTGGAAAACTGTGTGTAACGGTTGGATTTTGTGTGGAGGCTATATATACCCCTCCACCTCCTCTTCATTCGTGGAGAGAGCCATCAGAACACATACACAATTCCAACTCATATGTTCTGAGAGAGAACCACCTACTCATGTGTTGAGATCAAGACATTCCATTCCTACCATATGAATCTTGATCTCTAGCCTTCCCAAGTTGCTTTCCACTCAAATCTTCTTTCCACAAAATCCAAATCCTATGAGAGAGAGTTGAGTGTTGGGGAGACTATCATTTGAAGTACAAGAGCAAGGAGTTCATTACCTACACACCATTTATTACTTCTTGGAGAGTGGTGTCTCCTAGATTGGCTAGGTGTCACTTGGGAGCCTCCGACAAGATTGTGGAGTTGAACCAAGGAGTTTGTAAGGGCAAGGAGATCGCCTACTTCATGAAGATCTACCGCTAGTGAGGCAAGTCCTTCGTGGGCGATGGCCATGGTGGGATAGACAAGGTTGCTACTTCATGGACCCTTTGTGGGTGGTTGCTTCTTTGTGGACCCTTCGTGGGTGGAGCCCTCCGTGGACTCGTGCAACCGTTACCCTTTGTGGGTGGAGCCCTCCATGGACTCACGCAACCGTTACCCTTCGTGGGTTGAAGTCTCCATCAACGTGGATGTAGGATAGCACCACCTATCTGAACCACGGGAAAAACATCCGTGTCTCCAATTGCGTTTGAATTCTCCAAACCCTTCCCTTTACATTCTTGCAAGTTGCATGCTTTACTTTCCGCTGCCAATATACTCTTTGCATGCTTGCTTGAATTGTGTGATGATTACTTGACTTGTCCTACAATAGCTAAAATCTGCCAAGAACTAAAATTGGGAAATGGTTAAGTTTTTATTTGGTCAAGTAGTCTAATCACCCCCCTCTAGACATACTTTCGATCCTACAAGTGGTATCAGAGCTTTGGTCTCCATTTGCTTTGATCTCCATAGCTTTTGGTGGTCATAGCCTTGGTTTCACAACCTAGGAGAGTATGGCGTCTAGCGAGGGAAATTATCACCGTAGAGGTCCTTACTTTGATGGTACTAATTTTGCTAGTTGGAAGCATAAAATGAAAATGCATATTCTTGGACATAACCCTGCCGTTTGGGCTATTGTGTGTGTTGGTTTGCAAGGTGACTTCTTTGATGGGAAAGAACCAAACCGTGAAGCTACCGCGGATGAGTTGAAATGTTGCAATACAATGCTCAAGCTTGTGATATTCTCTTCAACGGATTGTGCCCCGAAGAATTCAACAAAATCAGCCGTCTTGAGAATGCAAAGGAAATTTGGGACACTTTGATTGATATGCACGAAGGTACCGACTCCGTCAAGGAATCCAAGTTGGATGTGCTTCAAAGTCACTTGACAAGTTCAAAATGAAGGATGGTGAAGGTGTCACTGAAATGTACTCTAGGCTTGCTCTCATCACAAATGAGATTGCCGGCTTAGGAAGTGAAGAGATACCGATAGATTCATCATCAAGAAGATTCTAAGAGCCTTGGATGGAAAATATGATACCGTGTGCACATTGATCAAATGATGCCCAAATTACAAAGATCTCAAGCCAACGGAGGTGATTGGAAGAATTGTTGCTCATGAGATGTCACTTAAGGATAAAGAGGAACTTCACAACAAATCAAGTGGTGCCTACAAACCCTCATGTGAAGTCCCTACATCATCAAGTGAGAAACAAAACTTCAATGAAGAATTGAGCTTAATGGTGAAGAACTTCAACAAGTTCTACAAGAGTAGAAGCAAAGATAGAAGCTTCAAGTCAAGGTCCTACAATGACAAAAGATCTTCTAGTCGAGAGCGAAACTGCTACAGTTGTGGAAGACCCGGACACTATTCCAATGAGTGTACGGCTCCCTACAAGAGAAGAGAAGATTCTCCAAAAAGAAGAAGCAAAGAATCACCACCAAGAGAGAGAAGGAGTAGAGATGATCGTTATGAACGAAGATACTCACGGAGAAGCAAGGATTCGGAAAGGAAGGAAAAATCATCAAGGAGCTACACGAAACGAAGACATCAAGCTCATGTTGGTAAATGGGTATCCGGCTCCGACTCCGACAGCCACTCCGAGAAAAGTTATCACTCCGACTCCGAAGATACTCAAGATGAAGGTGTTGCCAGTCTAGCCCTTGTGTCAACCAACTCCTATGACATATTTGACTCACCAAATGAAGGAATTGGAAGATGCTTCATGGCTAAAGGTCCTAAGGTAACACACCCCGAGTATGTTGATTTCAATAGTGATGAAGATGACTTGTTAGGTGATGATTTTCTTGTTGACAACTCTAGTGATGAATACTATGATGAAACGTCAATTAGTCATGCTGATCAGGATAAAACGAATGACAATGATAAGGAGAAGATTGAGGCTCTAACTAAAGAACTAAACACTCTTAAGTTAGCTCATGAAACTATCTTCGAAGATCATCGAGAACTTTTAAGAGCTCATGAGAAATTACGCTTTGAAAAGCTCAATCTTGAGCAAGAGCATGAGTTCTCAAAGGCAATCAATGATGATCTCCGCAAGAAAAGTTCTCCTTACATTGCCAAGCGTTTACTCTTATCCACTTACATGCCTCAACTCAAGTCTAGTAACAAGAACAAGAAAGATCCTTCCTCTAGCAGTAACAATGATCATGCTAAATCCAATATTGTTGCTTCTAGTAGTTCTCTTGATTCCACTAATGATTCTCTTAGCCAAGTTACACTTGAGCAAGAAAATAGCTTATTGAAGGGAATTATAGAGAAAGGAGTGTACAAAAGCCTTGCCGGGAGTAAGCAATTCGAGGAAATTGTGCGCAAGCAAGGAATGCACCGGAAGAATCAAGGTGTTGATTTTGAACGAAAGTTCAATGCCAATGGAGTTGAGTGGGAAGAAGATCAATACCCCAAGACAAAGTTTGTTCCTCAACAAGAGAAGTATGATACTTCTTTCAAGGGTACACAAGCTCAAGATGATCTTCCACCACAAGACTACAAGCAAAAAGGCAAGGACAAGCTTCAAGAGGAAATTGATGCATTTGAAGAAGCTCCTAAGACCTTAGTCAAGTGGATTCCCAAGACTACTTCAAGTTCCACTTCATCAAGTACGACTACAACTCCAAGGATTCCCATCAAGATGGTGTGGATCCAAAAGAAGAAGAACTAGAGAGTTCTTGAGGGTGACTCCGCCAACATACTTCACTCTTATCAGTTTGGCAAGAACAAGTGCAATCAACTTCCACATCTTGCACTAGTTCAAGGAGTCACAAACCCTCTTGTTGGTAAGACAAGGGACAAGGTAACCTAAAAGTTTTCATGGACATCATCTTGTGTGTGCATCACTCTATGTCTATGGATATCCTTGTTTGTTCCTTGTGGGACTAACCCATGTAGGTATTGAAAGTGCAATTCACTCAAATGGATAGCTCCAAGTGATCTACATCAACATTGAGCATCCACATCTTCAACATCTACATGAAGTCATCATCGACAAAACCCGAGGTTAGTTCATCCCTCTAAGGGGGATATCACATCTAGGGGGAGCTTTACTCTAAGACTTGAGCTAAAGCAACTCTAAAGATGTGAACACAACAATGCTTTATGTAAAAGTGGTAACCCCACTTGAGCTTAAACGATGAGTATGACCTATGATCAAGTGTTCTCACTTGACTCCTAAGTCAATATACTCATATATAGATGACCTTGTCATCGCAAATTGCTTGGTAGATGCTAGAATTGGTTGTGCATGCCTTGTCACATATTTCATTTGCCATCTTATTGTGTGAGCATGCTAGTTGCATATTTTACTCATTCGAGGACATCCACTTGTTTTTTTGATTGTTCGGTTTTATTTCCTTTTGCCAAGTGGATGGACAAGAATGCCTAAGTACCTCCTCTAGCTATCTATGCTTTTCTCGTCTCAAACTCTATTCATGCTACATCACAAAATTTGATCAAGTCAGATTCGAACCACTTTGTGTGAGGAGCGCTCGGAGTCCCCGATTCGTCATAGACTTAAACTTCCAAAACCTCTTTATGATTCTCGGTCTGACCGATACCCCACTTTCGGTCCTACCGAGATCATTAAGTTGATCTAGGTTTTCGATCTCGGTGCAACCGATTTGAACCTTTCGGTCACACCGAGTTGCAACAACTGTATACAGTTTTGCATCTCGGTGCCACCGAGTTGTTCCACTCGGTCACACCGACAGGGTCGGGCTATATATAGTCACGAGCAAAAATTTGGAAATTTCTCCGAACCCCTTCGCCTGCGCGATAGCCTGCTCTGCCTACTTGGTCTCCGGATCGTCTCCTCGCCGCCAGCCGCCTCCAGTCGCTGGTCTCCATCGCCGTCAACGGAATTCAACCCCGCCGTTGCCGCCGTAGCGAGTCTCCGCCGAACTAGGGTATGGACTCGATCTTTGTGCTATTCCCCAATCTGATTCTTAGCACATTGTGATCATCATGATTCTTGCCACGATTGAAACACTCCTGTCCAGTCAATGCGTTCATAGATTAGTTTTGATTCGAAAATTTTAGGGTTAGGTTTCTGCCGAAACCATCTCGGACCCATCGAGTTGAAAAACTCGGTCCCACCGATTTGGCTTATGCCATTGCACAAGTGAGACTCGGTCTGACCGAGAATTACTTATCGGTGTGACCGATTTTGTAACTTTGTGAAACCCTAGCAGTCTCGGTGCCACCGAACTGTGACTCGGTCTGACCGAGTTCACGAGTTTAGGTTCCAAAACTGCTTCGGTATCACCGAGTTTAAAAATCGGTAGATCCGAGATGATTTTTGTGGGAAACTAAAACTAAGTTTTTGGATCATTCTTTTGCAAAAATCTCTGCATTTTGTGATGCTCATCTATTCTACCTCATCTATAAACTATTCACAGGGTCAGTAGTCAGCTTGTTTATCATGTTAGACCAAAGTGATAGCCAGAACATGTCAGAAGAGCAAGTGCATATGAGTGAGGGCACTAGTCCCTCAAGTTCTTCAGATGAAGGCAGCAGGAGCACCCCTAGCAATCTGCCAAAAGCTGCCACCAGACAAAGGAAGAAGAGAACTTCAGATTCTGAGGATGAAGACTATGTGTCAGAGAGGAAGCAACTTCAAGAGAGTTGAGCCAACACGGCACAAAGCCAAGCTGAAATCAAAAGGCCAGCAGGCAGAGCCCTATGTCAAAGGCCAAGCTTCAACTGAGAAGCCCACTCCAAAGAGCCAGTTGCTGCTGAAGGCAAGAAAAAAGGAAAAGGTCAAGAAGACCGTAGCCAGAGTGCTTGGAAAGCTTCATCATGGAAGAAGAGGAAGAGAGGTTGCTTGCACCAGCACCTAAGGCACTAAGCTTATGGTGATGCTTATCAGGAAGGCTGCCAACATCTAAGCCCAAAGAAGCACCCAAAGCTGCCTCCAGCCCAAGTCTGCACCAAAGGAAATACAAGAAAGCATCCCAACTGCTGAGAAGAACAAGGCCCCAGTGCCTGAAGCTACAAGAAGATGATGAAGAGCAAGTACTCAGAAAACTCAAGCCCAAGAATCCCAGACCACAACGATGCTCATCCTGGTGCTGAGGATATGAGCTCAGGAGAGATTCAGGTGAGAAGGTGGAGAGAAGCAGATCCGTATGCTTCAAGGAGAAGACTGCTTGGATTACAGATTTCACACCAAGGAACAGCAGGACTTCTATGAGACAGTTTTGCTTGACAAGAGCCAATAGTCTGTGACATGAGATGGGGTTGACTGGATATATCAAGGACAACAAAAGAGCATTATCCTGGAGTGCAAGACAGCTTCAATGCTTGTGGAGTAGCAGACTTTGTTGGGCAGAAGCTCATAAAGTGGAACGAGGAACTCATTATGCAATTCTACTCCACAACACATTTTTATCCAGATGGGAGATCACATGGATGTCTGAAGGTACGAGGTACCAATCTACTGTTGAGAATGGGCAAAGTTGATCAATGCCCCAGAGGAGCAAGTGAGGATGACTTGGATATCTATGCCAAGAAGAAGATGGACCACAACTCTATGTCCAATATGTACAAGGAAATTCCAAACGAGGCACTTGATACTTTCAAGTTTGGGTCTGTGCATTATCTTCTGTCAGGGCTGCCAACCATTAACTGGATCCTTAGGCACACTCTGTTGCCCAAGTCAGGTGATCACAAGATGATCAGAGGCCATGCAATCAAATTTGCTTCATGTATTTGATGTGCCTCAGAAGTTCAAGGTGATGAGCCTCATGGTAGAGACAATCAAGAGGACAGCAGCAGATCAGAAGAGGAGCTGTGGATATTGCCCCACAAATTCAGGAGCTCATTAACTCCAAGATGGGCACGGCATATACTTATTGGACAAGGAACACCTGCCCATCCGTCCAGATTTTGAGGACAATCAAGTTGTTATGACTGAAAATGAACCATCGTCTGCACAAGCACAAGCAAAGAAGGAGAAGGCAAGGAAGGAGAAAGCTGCCAAGATGCCAACTCAAGAGGAGGCATCTGAATATTTCTTGAAAACAAACAAGAGCAGCTTGGTTACCTAATTGCATCCACCCTGCGGATTGAGAAAGGACTAGCCACCCTAACTTCAGAACCAGGCAAGCCTAGAGAGAATCATGGAACAAAAGTTCTATGACTTGGATGTCAAGGTGACAGAGATTCAGACTGCAGTGGAGCAGCTCCAAGATGACATGCAGGAGAGGAGAGGCAGGACTACAACTGATGCCTTTGCCAGAGTGCCACGAGGTCCGAGGTCGTTCTGCAGTGCCACTTGCTCACACCAGAGCCACCACTTCTGCACCAGCTACAGCCTCAGTTTCACCAGCTCTAGCATCTACTTCAGCTCCAACTCCAGCATCTACTTCAGCGTCTACGAAAGCCTTCGTCCTTGGAGTGCTCCGGACTCCACCACCACCTGAAGATCAAGCCTGAGCGTCGATCTAGCACTATGCATTTTCTAGGAACTTTTTGGTAACTTGTTGCCAAAGGGGGAGAAAAATGTATAGATCATAGGCTTCAAGAGAGAGAGTGTTGCTTTTTTTCTCTCTTGCTTTATTTGGTGGTTTTTCGAACTTTGTTTGATTTTGAGTGCTTGAGATACTACGTCATTATCTGTGAGACATTGATGATCATGTGTTTGATCATAAGCTACACTTAATGTTTGCTTAATGCTATTATCTTATCTATCTTATGTGATCATTCACTTTTCTTGGTAATGAGTGCATGTATTTCATTCTTATCATTTTAAGCGCTCCACCAAGATGTATGTGACATGGAAGAGTAACCCATGACTCTAACTCCTTGTGCATATGCAGTCCAAAGCAAATTTTAAATATGCACAAATTTAGGGGGAGCTCTTACTTGTCACATACTTCTCAAAGCGATGATATATTTCATGCTTATTATCATTTGTAGAAGCTTTGATCTATATGTTGTCATCAATTACCAAAAAGGGGGAGATTGAAAGTGCAACTATCCCTAGGTAGTTTTGGTAATTCATAACAACATATAGCTCATTGAGCTAATGCTATTCCAAGATGATTATTTCAGGAAAGCTCAATGATTGGCATGGCATGGATGTGAAAGTGGAACCCTCAAAATGCTAAGGACAAAGGATTGGCTCAAGCTCAAAAGCTCAAGACTCTTCATTTTATATTTTAGTGATGCAAGATCACATTGAGTCTTTAGGAAAAGCCAATACTATCAAGGAGGGATGAGGTGTTGCTTAATGAGCCTCTCGCTTCATGTGCTTAGTGATATGCTCCAAAACCCTCAACTACTTTCCCATATCCACATATGACCTAAACCCTAAAGCCAAACTCGGTCCTACCGATTCTTTCTATACGGCGCCACCGAGTTTCACTTGTCATAAGCCACTGCCAAACCCTAGCAATTCGGTTCCACCGATAGGGATCTCGGTCTCACCGAGATGGGATTGCAAACTCTCTGTTTCCCTTTCGTTACTTTTTGGTCTCACCGAATGAGCGGATCGGTCCCACCAAGATTGCAATGTAAATTCAGTGTTTCCTTTTTATAACTTTTCGGTCTCACCGAAAGAGCAAATCGGTCCCATCGAGTTTGCCTGACCAACTCTCTGGTTAGCTAATTACCAAAATCGGTCTCACCGAGTTTGTGTAATCGGTCTCACCGAGATTACGTTATGCCCAAACCCTAACCATATCGGTCCTACCGAGTTGCATGTCAGTCCCACCGAAAATCTCTAACGGCCACTAGGTTTACATTTTCGGTCCGACCGAGTTTGTTGATTCGGTCCCACCGAGATTGGAAAACTGTGTGTAACGGTTGGATTTTGTGTGGAGGCTATATATACCCCTCCACCTCCTCTTCATTCGTGGAGAGAGCCATCAGAACACATACACAATTCCAACTCATATGTTCTGAGAGAGAACCACCTACTCATGTGTTGAGATCAAGACATTCCATTCCTACCATATGAATCTTGATCTCTAGCCTTCCCAAGTTGCTTTCCACTCAAATATTCTTTCCACAAAATCCAAATCCTATGAGAGAGAGTTGAGTGTTGGGGAGACTATCATTTGAAGCACAAGAGCAAGGAGTTCATTACCTACACACCATTTGTTACTTCTTGGAGAGTGGTGTCTCCTAGATTGGCTAGGTGTCACTTGGGAGCCTCCGACAAGATTGTGGAGTTGAGCCAAGGAGTTTGTAAGGGCAAGGAGATCGCCTACTTCGTGAAGATCTACCGCTAGTGAGGCAAGTCCTTCGTGGGCGATGGCCATGGTGGGATAGACAAGGTTGCTACTTCATGGACCCTTTGTGGGTGGTTGCTTCTTCGTGGACCCTTCGTGGGTGGAGCCCTCCGTGGACTCGCGCAACCGTTACCCTTTGTGGGTGGAGCCCTCCGTGGACTCGCGCAACCGTTACCCTTCATGGGTTGAAGTCTCCATCAACGTGGATGTAGGATAGCACCACCTGTCCGAACCACGGGAAAAACATCCGTGTCTCCAATTGCGTTTGAATTCTCCAAACCCTTCCCTTTACATTCTTGCAAGTTGCATGCTTTACTTTCCGCTGCCAATATACTCTTTGCAAGCTTGCTTGAATTGTGTGATGATTACTTGACTTGTCCTACAATAGCTAAAATCTGCCAAGAACTAAAATTGGGAAAAGGTTAAGTTTTTATTTGGTCAAGTAGTCTAATCACCCCCTCTAGACATACTTTCGATCCTACAGATACCAATTGAAAGTGCTAGTGATCGACTAGAGGGGGGGGGGTGAATAGGCGATTTTTATGGAAGTCTTCAAAACATGGAAGTTTCGAAGACAAACGATAGAAATAAACCTATTACCATGCAGCGGAAGGTAGACTACACTAGGCAAACCATAGTCAAGTATTCAATGAAGTGAAAGCATAATGACTAATAGCAGCTAGGCAATAAGATCAGGTAGGAAGATATTATGAAGCCAAACAGAATAGGTAGTCACTTAGTGAAGACAAAAGACAATGCAATCATACAATGACTTCACAAGGACCAACAGTAAGCAAAGGGAAGGGGAGGATGAAACCAGTGACTCGTTGAAGACAATGATTTGTTGGACCAGTTCCAGCTGCTGTGACAACTGTACGTCTGGTTGGGGAGGCTGAGATTCAACTCAGAAGACCTCGTCTTCACCTTATTCCCCTTGAGCTAAGGACACCCAGTCCTCGCCCAATCACTCTGGTAAGTCTTCAAGGTAGACTTCCAAACCTTCATAGACTTCGTTCAGCGGCGATCCACAATGACTCTTGGATGCTCAGAACGCGACGCCTAACCGGCTGGAGGATTCACAGTCCTCAAGTGTAATAAGTCTTCAGATCACACAGATAGGAAGACTTAAGTGATGCCTAACACTCTTTGGCTCTGGGTGTTTAGGGCTTTATCCTCGCAAGGAATTCTCTCTCAAAGGCTTCGAGGTGGGTTGCTCTCAAACGACAAAAGACGTACTCTAACTCTGAGCAGCCAACCGTTTATGGCTGTAAGGGGTGGGCTATTTATAGCCACTAGGCAACCCGACCTGATTTGTACGAAATGAACCTGGGTCACTAAGGAACTGACACGTGTTCCAACGGTCAGATTTCAAACACACACGGCAACTTTACTTGGGCTACAAGCAAAGCTGACTTATCCAACTCTGGACAAGATTTTCTCTCATAGTCTTCACTCGAAGACATAGGATTTTGGTTAAGCATCACTTTAGTCATTCTGACCGGTTCTCTTGGACCCCACTTAACAGTATGGTGGTTCCTATGACTCAACAAAGAAAGACACAGAACAACGAAACTGCTAAGTCTTCGCGCTCCATAGTCTTCACGCGATGTCTTCTCTCGTCATAGTCTTCAAAGTGAATGTCTTCACATACCACCTTTGACTTCAATGTCTCAACTCAAATGGAGAGAGGGCAACATTTGCCAGAGTCCTCATGAAGAAATCATGATAGTTGATAGGAATACGCACTGTATGATATTGAATAGCAGATTCTTCATGATGCCAACAACTTCTTCATCATTTGAATTGTGGCCTTTGATTTGACTCAATGTCTTCGTCAGAATGCGATAGACAGTTCTAGGCACAAACAACAATTCCTTCACGAGGAATTTGGTCCTTGGAGCTTGACTGTGCTTCAGAGGCTTCATTAGCACTTGCATGTAATGGGCAGTGAGTTCAGGTTCGTCATAGATGCAACGAGCGACCTTCAAGGGGAGGACTGACAGGCTAGGGCGTGAAGTAATTCAGAGGCCGGTGCTTTGAAATGTGTGTTTTCTGTCATCCAGTACAATACCCAAGAGTTCACATCGTCAGCATCTCCTGTGATATGCAGAGTTGCATAGAATTGAAGAATGAGCTCTTCATTCCAATCGCAAATATCCATGCAAAAGTTGAGCAGTCCTGCATCGTGAAGCACACTGAGGACTGGGGTGAAGCAAGGCAGTGATTCCATGTGCACATGAGGAATATGCGCATGGTCGAAGACTTTGTCCTAGTTGAAGAGCAGTGAAGAATAAAAGTTTGCTTGGCTGGCATTCCAGAAGCGCTTCCTTCTAAGACGAGAGAGTCATAAGGGTTTTATAATCTATGAAGAACACATGCTCGCTGAAGAAGTCATAGCCTTGAAATTTCTGCTTCTTCGAGAAGGGATCCTTTGGCTTGGGCTGAGGGGTATCAGTCAATTGCATCACTACCTCAGGAATCGCAATCTCAGGATCCACTGGCTCGAGGAATTGCAGCTTCTTCAGTGACCAACCTGTGTCTTCAATTCTTCATTAACATTTTCTTCAGCACTAGTGGTTGGAATCTCTTCATGGACAAACGGTGTGGCATGAGGTTCTTCAGATCCCATTTGAACTTCAGTGGTCACAGGGGACTGAGGAATTTGTTAAAGGGGTGTGAACAAAGGAGAATTGGGGGTTGACTTTCCCAAAAGTCATCGTTCAACACTGGAGTTGTGCACCCAATGTCCACATCTTCTTCTTCACTTTTCCTTCAACGCCGACCTCATTCAGCAGTGAACTGACATGGGCGATGAGACTATTGGGGTCTAGGGGATTGCATTCGCTTCAATTTCTTCATCCAACTGCTCTGAAGAAGCAGCAGAAGGAATGTCATCATCAGATCCACTTGGGATCTCATATTCTTCATCAAAAGGAACAAGGTCCTTTGATGGCATGGATGAGACAGGAACAACATCATTGGATTGTCAAAAGAGCTAGATCAACGGCTTCATCTTCTTCGGAGCTGAAGAATCTGATGCAGTTGATGCCTTCCTTTTCTCACAGCTGCATGCTCTGCAGCCTTGGTCTTCTTCACATCTGATGCAGATGGAAGGATCGGAGTTGGGGTAGGTGCAGGAGGAGCAGAGGAATTTGGTTCAATAACTTCAGGCACAACTGATGTAGTTGCCCTGACTTCTTATTTTTCTTCAGGCTGCAACATTAGTGGTTGCCCTGGCAATCTCTTCAGTGGATGGAATGTAGTCATCAGCCCTGGTACTCTGAGTATCTTTAGCAGCCTGATTTTCATCATCGGTGCTGGCATGCTCTTCAGTAGGCTGAGAAGATGCCTCAGCCTGAGGATTTTCTTGTTGCGTGGGGGCTGCAACATTGGAAGTGAACTTCTCAGTTATCTTGACAAATCTGACTTTGGCACCAAGCCAGTCAGCATAGTAGTGATCAAATTCATCACTTAGTTGCTTGATCTCAGATTGAAGAGCAACAAGTTCTTCAGGTGAAAACTTCAGAACGTTTTGCTTCAGAAAGCGCTCTTTCTTGTACCGCGCTTTCTTCACCCTCCTTCCCTATTCAAATTTCCATTTTTCTTCAACAATGAAGGCATTCAAAACATGGCTTTGACCAGGAGTGAGTTTATCTCAGCCAAAGGTGTGTTGGGATCCTTGTGCCATAGGTCGATGAAGTCTAGGATCAACTTCGGATCCAGTATCAATGGCACATTGCTGCCTTTGGCTCTAGCGGCCCCAAGCTGTCTGTTTGATGATTTCAGCAAGTCCTCATCATCAGCTTCGTCATCTTCTGACGGTACTTGAAAGGCGAACCTTTCTTGTGAGGACTTGGTCGAGAGCCTCGTCCAGCAGTGGCCTTTTTCTTCAACAGAGAGGACCAATTGATGAATTGGGTGGAGCTGAAGAACTAGCAGAAGCTCCTGAGGCAATAGAGATGTTGTTGTCCTTTGGCACGTGGCGAGATTCACATAGGTGCTGAGGATTTGATGGAGGAGCTGAGGACTTTGGAGGAGCTGGAGCAGCTTGAGGAATTGGCCACGAGGGTTTTGAAGAATCTGGCCGTGAGGCATTGCTGAGGAACTTGGCCGTGAGGGCATTGGGGTTGAAGCACTTGGCTTATGAGCAGGCTTCTTTGCCATGGCCTTCTTTGGCTTGCTTGCAGAGGCCTCAGCAGTGGTAGCAGCAGTAGCAGAGTCTTCATTAAATTTCTCACTTGCTTCCTTAGCTATTTTGGCTAGCTTGGCCTGGCGCTTGGCCCATTCATCAGGATAGTCCTCACCACGCTTGAGGCTGGTGGGATCAGCTTCTTGGCCAGGTGCCAAGAGGTCTTGGGCATAGGATTAAGAGCGAATTTCTTCATATACTTGGGAGTAACATATCTATACTCCCTCCATTCCCATTCCCATCTCCTGTCCTATCCTTTGTATGCGCACCTTGCGCTGATTTTTGTCCTCCTTGCCAAATTTGGCCTCATAGGGAGTGCAATAATCCTTGTATATGTCACCAGGAATCTTCAAGGAACGTGCAATGAATTAAGTTGATGAGAACCTAGTGATTCAGCAGCGGACATGTGTACCTGTGAACAGAGTATAATTGCGAGGAATTTGGAGAGGTCATATGCGTTCTCAGAAGATTTTGCAATAAGAACAAGTTTGAGGAATTTGACCAGATGAGTCTTGAAGAATTTCACTAAGCGTTCTTTGACTTTAGGTTCTAGAGTTGTACAGATTGAAAAATCCACACAATTGAGGAATCTTGGATAAAATGTTGCTTAGGGAAACAAATCAAGAACAATGTTATGGGAGGTGTCCAGTATGTGAAGATTATAAGAATAAACACCTTTTGAAGATTTTGTAGAAAACATTTGAATCAAAGAGGGCAGTAAAAGTAACTTTTAATTACCCTGGACGAAGAACACGACGAACTGGGAAGTGTAGATGTGAAGCTCGTCGGTTCAGATCTTCCACGCCCTAACTTGGCAGAGGAAGACAGCTACGGCGGCGGCGGAGTGAAGAAATCCGTAGCCGGCGCGAGTACGAGGCGACAAGGTCGAGGCAGTGACACTCTTCCTCACCGGCGACGATGAAGTAGCGGCGGGCAATAGGTTTTGGGAAGCTCGAGCGGGAGATAGGAGTCGAGCGGAGTAAAAACTAAGTGAGGAAGGGGAGGGGTATTTATAGTCGAAGTGATGAAAAATTGTTCGCCCGAAGAAATTGGATGAACGTGCCCCTAACCCTTCTCATTCGCTTGACATGTGTCACCCACGCACTGAGAGGTGGCGATCGTGGGTGAATAGATAAACATTTCATAGAATGCGGAACGGTTTGAGTGGCAAAAGCCGAAAATTCAGATAAGATAAGTTTAAAGTTCGTTCGCAATTTCTTCAGCTGACAAGGAGACAAGTGAAGATTTTGAACGAGTTTCAAATAGAACGCACATGAAGAATTTGTGAATAGACTGGTGAGTTTAGCATAGAGGGGGAAGGGTCCGATCACATTCACTTAGCAGAAACAAGCCAACTTGAAGAAATAGCAATAAGTGAATGTTGTAGAGGACATAAACTCATATATATATATATAGCCAATGAAGAAAAACGACGGAAACAGTGAAGACATTGCAAAGTTGAAGAATTGAACAACTGAGGAATTTCAAAAAAAAAACTCAAATTGAAGATTTTCAACTTTTGTGGTGGCGTGACCCACCGTATAAGAATGATGATTTCAGACACCGCGTACAATTGTCGTAGGGTTCTGAGAATCAAATTCTTCATATTTCTTCACACTTAGAGTGTTATTCTTCATTGATTGAAGAAAAACGTTTCTTCATGTGTTGCACATCTAAGTCATCAATTTTGCATAAGTGTTAGGATGAGTGTCCTTTTCAAAGAACATTCGAAGATTCTAAGATATTTAGCTCACACCGCAACTTGCTAAATCTCTTCTCATCCAAGGGCTTAGTGAAGATATCGGCTAGCTGTTCTTCAGTCTTCACATGCTCAATAGAGATGTCGCCCTTCAACACATGATCACGAAGAAAATGATGACGAATCTGAATGTGCTTTGTCTTCGAGTGCTGAACTGGGTTATGAGCAATCTTGATGGCACTCTCATTGTCACAGTAGAGTGGCACATTCTTCACGTGACGCCGTAGTCCTTGAGAGTTTGCTTCATCCATAGCAGTTGAGCACAGCAAGAACCAGCAGCAATGTACTCAGCTTCAGCAGTAGACAGTGATACGCAGTTCTGTTTCTTCGAGGACCAACAGACCAAAGATCGTCCGAGGAAATGGCATGTGCCAGATGTTGACTTGTCCACGATCACCAGCATAGTCAGAGTCTGAATATCCAATGAGATCAAAAGCCGAGCCCTTGGGGTACCATAATCCAAGTGTTGGTGTGTGAGCTAGATATCGAAGAATATGCTTCACAGCCTTATGGTGTGATTCCTTCGGTGTAGCTTGAAATCGGGCACACATGCAAACACTAA
>NC_053026.1:268376813-268394347 GCF_003073215.2 Triticum urartu | reverse complement strand
GAGAAGTATGATACTTCTTTCAAGGGGACACAAGCTCAAGATGATCTTCCACCACAAGACTACAAGCAAAAAGGCAAGGACAAGCTTCAAGAGGAAATTGATGCATTTGAAGAAGCTCCTAAGACCTTAGTCAAGTGGATTCCCAAGACTACTTCAAGTTCCACTTCATCAAGTACGACTACAACTCCAAGGATTCCCATCAAGATGGTGTGGATCCAAAAGAAGAAGAACTAGAGAGTTCTTGAGGGTGACTCCGCCAACATACTTCACTCTTATCATTTTGGCACGAACAAGTGCAATCAACTTCCACATCTTGCACTAGTTCAAGGAGTCACAAACCCTCTTGTTGGTAAGACAAGGGACAAGGTAACCTAAAAGTTTTCATGGACATCATCTTGTGTGTGCATCACTCTATGTCTATGGATATCCTTGTTTGTTCCTTGTGGGACTAACCCATGTAGGTATTAAAAGTGCAATTCACTCAAATGGATAGCTCCAAGTGATCTACATCAACATTGAGCATCCACATCTTCAACATCTACATGAAGTCATCATCGACAAAACCCGAGGTTAGTTCATCCCTCTAAGGGGGGATATCACATCTAGGGGGAGCTTTACTCTAAGACTTGAGCTAAAGCAACTCTAAAGATGTGAACACAACAATGCTTTATGTAAAAGTGGTAACCCCACTTGAGCTTAAACGATGAGTATGACCTATGATCAAGTGTTCTCACTTGACTCCCAAGTCAATATACTCATATATAGATGACCTTGTCATCGCAAATTGCTTGATAGATGCTAGAATTGGTTGTGCATGCCTTGTCACATATTTCATTTGCCATCTTATTGTGTGAGCATGCTAGTTGCATATTTTACTCATTCGAGGACATCCACTTGTTGTTTTGATTGTTTGGTTTTATTTCCTTTTGCCAAGTGGATGGACAAGAATGCCTAAGAACCTCCTCTAGCTATCTATGCTTTTCTCGTCTCAAACTCTATTCATGCTACATCACAAAATTTGATCAAGTCAGATTCGAACCACTCTGTGTGAGGAGCGCTCGGAGTCCCTGATTCGTCATAGACTTAAACTTCCAAAACCTCTTTATGATTCTCGGTCTGACCGATACCCTACTTTCGGTCCTACCGAGATCATTAAGTTGATCTGAATTTTCGATCTCGGTGCAACCGATTTGAACCATTCGGTCACACCGAGTTACAACAACTGTATACAGTTTTGCATCTCGGTGCCACCGAGTCGTTCCACTCGGTCACACCGACAGGGTCGGGCTATATATAGTCACGGGCAAAAATTTGGAAATTTCTCCGAACCCCTTCGCCCGCGCGATAGCTCGCTCTGCCATCGTGGTCTCCGGATCGTCTCCTCGCCGCCAGCCGCCTCCAGTCGCTGGTCTCCATCGCCGTCAACGGAATTCAACCCCGCCGTTGCCGCCGTAGCGAGTCTCCGCCGAACTAGGGTATGGACTCGATCACAGTGCTATTCCCCGTCCGATTCCTAGCACATTGTGTTCTTAATGATTCTTGCCATGATTGAAACACTCCTATCCAGTCAATGCATTCATAGATTAGTTTTGATTCGAAAATTTTAGGGTTAGGTTTCCGCTGAAACCATCTCGGACCCACCGAGTTGAAAAACTCGGTCCCACCGATTTGGCTTATGCCATTGCACAAGTAAAACTCGGTCTGACCGAGAATTACTAATCGGTGTGACCGATTTTGGAACTCTGTGAAACCCTAGCAGTCTCGGTGCCACCGAACTGTGACTCGGTCCAACCGAGTTCACTAGTTTAGGTTCCAAAACTGCTTCGGTATCACCGAGTTTGAAAATCGGTAGATCCGAGATGATTTCAGTGGGAAACTAAAACTAAGTTTTTGAGTCATTCTTTTGCAAAAATCTCTGCATTTTGTGATGTTCATCTATTCTACCTCATCTATAAACTATTCACAGGGTCAGCAGTCAGCTTGTTCATCATGTCAGACCAAAGTGATAGCCAGAACATGTCAAAAGAGCAAGTGCAGATGAGTGAGGGCACTAGTCCCTCAAGTTCTTCAGATGATGGCAGCAGAAGTACTCCTAGCAATCTACCTAAAGCTGCCACCAGACAGAGGAAGAAGAGAACCTCAGAATCAGAGGATGAGGATTATGTGGCAGAAGAGGAAGCAACTTCAAAGAGAGTAGTGCTTGAGAAGGAACATGGCTCAGCTCAAGGCATAAAGCCAGGGATGAAAATCAAAAGGCCAGCAGGTAGGCAGCCTATGCCAAAGGCCAGAGCTTCAACTGAGAAACCCACTCCCATAGAGCCAGTTGCTGCTGAGGGAAAGAAGAGGAAGGAAAGGGTCAAGAAGAACGTAGCCAAAGTGCTTGGAAAGGCTTCCATCATGGAAGATGAGGATGAAGAAGAAGAGGTTGCTGCACCAGCACCTAAGGCACCCAAGCTGATGGGTGATGCCATAAGATCAAGGTCAACTGCTTCTAAGGCCAAGCCAGCTCCAAAGCCAAAGCCAAAGAGGAATACAAGAAGCATCCCAGCTGCTGAGAAGAACAAAGCCCCAGTGCCTGACATTGCTGAAGAAGAAGAAGGTCAAGTGCTCAGAAAGCTCAAGCCCAAGATCCCAGACCATAGTGATGCTCATCCTGTGGCTGAGGACATGAAGCTCAGGAGAGACTCAGGGCTCAGGAAGTGGAGAGAAGCAGATCCATATGCTTCAAGGAGAAGAACTGATGTCGACTACAGGTTCCACACTAAGGAACAACAGGACTTCTATGAGACAGTCTTGTTAGACAAGAAGCCCATTGTTTGTGATATGAGATGGGTCGACTGGGAGTACATCAAGGAAAACGAACAGCACTATCCTGGAGTGCAAGACAGCTTCATAGCTTGCGGAGTAGCTGACTTTGTTGGGCAGAAGCTCACAAAGTGAAACGAGGAACTGATCATGCAATTCTACTCCACAGCACATTTTTATCCAGATGGTAGAATTGCATGGATGTCTGAAGGTACGAGGTACCAATCTACAGTTGCTGAGTGGGCACAGCTCATTAATGCCCCAGAGGAGCATGATGATGACTTGGACACATATGCCAAGAAGAAGATGGACCACAACTCTATGTCCAATATGTACAAGGAAATTCCAAACGAGGCACTTGATACTTTCAAGTTTGGGTCTGTGCACTATCTTCTGTCAGGGCTGCCAACTATCAATTGGATTTTGAGGCACACCTTATTGCCCAAGTCAGGTGATCACAAGATGATCAGAGGCCATGCGATCAATTTGCTTCATATATTTGATGTGTCACAGAAGTTCAAGGTGATGAGCCTCATAGTGGAAACTATCAAAAGGACTGCAGCAGATCAGAAGAGGAGTTGCGGATATGCCCCACAAATTCAGGAGCTCATTAACTCCAAGATGGGCACAGGCATATACTTATTGGACAAGGAACATTTGCCTATTCGTCCAGATTTTGAAGATAATCAAGTTGTCATGACTGAGAATGAACCATCATCTGCCCAAGCACAAGCCAAGAAGGAGAAGGCGAGGAAGGAGAAAGCTGCCAAGATGCCTACTCTAGAGGAGGCATCTGAATATTTCCTGAAAACCAAACAAGAGCAGCTTGGTTACTTGATTGCATCCACACTAAGGATTGAGCAAGGACTGGCCACCCTCACTCAGAATCAGCAGAGCTTAGAGAGAATCATGGAACAAAAGTTCTATGACTTGGATGTCAATGTAACAGAGATTCAGTCTGCAGTGGAACAACTTCAGGATGACATGCAGGAGAGGAGAGGCAAGACTACAACTGATGCCTTTGCCAGAGTGCCACGAGGTCCAAGGTCGTCTGCAGTGCCAGTTGCTGACACCAGAGCCACCACTTCTGCACCAGCTACAGCCTCAGTTCCACCAGCTCCAGCATCCACTTCAGCCTCGACTCCAACCACGTCTACAGAAGGCTTCGTCCTTGGAGTGCTCCGGACTTCACCACCACCTGAAGATCAAGCCTGAGTGTCGACTTAGCACTATGCATTTTCTAGGAACTTTTTGGTAACTTGTTGCCAAAGGGGGAGAAAATGTATAGATCATAGGCTTCGAGAGAGAGTGTGTTGCTTTTATTCTCTCTTGTTTTATTTGGTGGTTTTTCGAACTTTGTTTGCTTTTGTGTGAGATACTATGTCATTGCTTGTGAGACATTGATGATCATGTGTTTGATCATAAGCTACACTTAATGCTTGGTGAATGCTATTATCTTATCTATCTTATGTGATCATTCACTATTCTTGGTGATGAGTGCATGTATTTCATTCTTATCATTTTAAGCGCTCCACCAAGATGTATGTGACATGGAAGACTAACCCATGACTCTAACTCTTTGTGCATTTGTAGTCCAAAGCAAATTTTAAATATGCACAAATTTAGGGGGAGCTCTTACTTGTCACATACTTCTCAAAGCGACGATATATTTCATGCTTATTATCATTTGTCGAAGCTTTGATCTATATGTTGTCATCAATTACCAAAAAGGGGGAGATTGAAAGTGCAACTATCCCTAGGTGGTTTTGGTAATTCATAACAACATATAGCTCATTGAGCTAATGCTATTCCAAGATGACTATTTCAGGAAAGCTCAATGATTGGCATGGCATGGATGTGAAAGTGGAACCCTCAAAATGCTAAGGACAAAGGATTGGCTCAAGCTCAAAAGCTCAAGACTCTTCATTTTATATTTTAGTGATCCAAGATCACATTGAGTCTTTAGGAAAAGCCAATACTATCAAGGAGGGATGAGGTGTTGCTTAATGAGCCTCTTGCTTCATGTGCTTAGTGATATGCTCCAAAACCCTCAACTACTTTCCCATATCCACATATGACCTAAACCCTAAGCCAAACTCGGTCCTACCGATTCTTTCTATCCGGCGCCACCGAGTTTCACTTGTCATAAGCCACTGCCAAACCCTAGCAATTCAGTTCTACCGATAGGGATCTCGGTCTCACCGAGATGGGATTGCAAACTCTCTGTTTCCCTTTCGTAACTTTTCGGTCTCACCGAAAGAGCGGATCGGTCCCACCGAGATTGCAATGTAAATTCAGTGTTTCCTTTTTGTAACTTTTCGGTCTCACCGAAAGAGCAAATCGGTCCCACCGAGTTTGCCTGACCAACTCTCTGGTTAGCTTATTACCAAAATCGGTCTCACCAAGTTTGTGTAATCGGTCTCACCGAGATTACGTTATGCCCAAACCCTAACCATATCGGTCCTACCGAGTTTCATGTCAATCCCACCGAAAATCTCTAACGGTCACTAGGTTTACCTTTTCGGTCCGACCGAGTTTGTTGATTCGGTCCCACCGAGATTGGAAAACTGTGTGTAACGGTTGGATTTTGTGTGGAGCCTATATATACCCCTCCACCTCCTCTTCATTTGTGGAGAGAGCCATCAGAACACATACACAATTCCAACTCATATGTTCTGAGAGAGAACCACCTACTCATGTGTTGAGACCAAGATATTCCATTCCTACCATATGAATCTTGATCTCTAGCCTTCCCCAAGTTGCTTTCCACTCAAATCTTCTTTCCACAAAATCCAAATCCTATGAGAGAGAGTTGAGTGTTGGGGAGACTATCATTTGAAGCACAAGAGGAAGGAGTTCATTACCTACACACCATTTGTTACTTCTTGGAGAGTGGTGTCTCCTAGATTGGCTAGGTGTTACTTGGGAGCCTCCGACAAGATTGTGGAGTTGAACCAAGGAGTTTGTAAGGACAAGGAGATCGCCTACTTCGTGAAGATCTACCGCTAGTGAGGCAAGTCCTTCGTGGGCGATGGCCATGGTGGGATAGACAAGGTTGCTACTTCGTGGACCCTTTGTGGGTGGTTGCTTCTTCGTGGACCCTTCGTGGGTGGAGCCCTCCGTGGACTCGCGCAACCGTTACCCTTCGTGGGTGGAGCCCTCCGTGGACTCTCGCAACCGTTACCCTTCGTGGGTTGAAGTCTCCATCAACGTGGATGTAGGATAGCACCACCTATCCGAACCACGGGAAAAACATCTGTGTCTCCAATTGCGTTTGAATTCTCCAAACCCTTCCCTTTACATTCTTGCAAGTTGCATGCTTTACTTTCTGCTGCCAATATACTCTTTGCATGCTTGCTTGAATTGTGTGATGATTGCTTGACTTGTCCTACAATAGCTAAAATCTGCCAAGAACTAAAATTGGGAAAAGGTTAAGTTTTTATTTTGTCAAGTAGTCTAATCACCCCCCCTCTAGACATACTTTCGATCCTACAGTTGCAGAATGAACAGAGACTAGTTAAGGGTGAAGTGACGATGTGTGTTGGAAGTGGTTCCAAGATTGATATGATCATCATCGCACATAGCCTATACTTTTGGGATTAGTGTTGAACCTAAATAAATGTTATTTGGTGTTTGCGTTAAGCATGAATATGATTTGATCATGTTTATTGCAACACGGTTATTCATTTAAAGTCAGAGAATAATTGTTGTTCTGTTTACATGAATAAAACCTTCAATGGTCATACAACCAAGGTGAATGGTTTATTGAATCTCGATCATAGTGATACACATGTTCATAATATTGAAGCCAAAAGATGCATAGTTAATAATGATAGTGCAACTTATTTGTGGCACTGCCGTTTAGGTCATATTGGTGTAAAGCGCACGAAGAAAATCCATGCTAATGGGCTTTTGGAATCACTTGATTATGAATCACTTGATGCTTGCGAACCATGCCTCATGGGCAAGATGACTAAGACTCCGTTCTCCGGAATAATGGAGCGAGCAACTGACTTATTGGAAATAATACATACTGATGTATGCGATCCGATAAGTGTTGAGGCTCGCAGCGGGTATCATTATTTTCTGACCTTCATGATTTGAGCAGATATTGGTATATCTACTTAATGAAGCATAAGTCTGAAACATTTGAAAAGTTCAAAGAATTTCAGAGTGAAGTGGAAAATCATCGTAACAAGAAAAATAAAGTTTCTACGATCTAATCGCGAAGGCGAATATTTGAGTTACGAGTTTGGTTTTCATTTGAAACAATGCGGAATAGTTTCGCAACTCACGCCACCTGGAACACCACAGCGTAATGGTGTGTTCAAACGTCATAACCGTACTTATATTAGATATGCTGCAATCTATGATGTCTCTTACCGATTTATCACTATCGTTTTGGGGTTATGCATTAGGGACAGCTGCATTCACGTTAAATAGGGCACCATCTAAATCCGTTGAGACGACACCATATGAACTGTGGTTTACCAAGAAACCTAAGCTGTCGTTTCTTAAAGTTTGGGGCTATGATGCTTATGCGAAAAAGTTTCAACCTGATAAGCTCGAACCCAAATCGGAGAAATGCGTCTTCATAGGATACCCAAAGGAAACTGTTGGGTACACCTTCTATCATAGTTCTGAAGGCAAGATATTTGTTGCTAAGAATGGATCCTTTCTAGGGAAGAAGTTTCTCTCGAAAGAAGTGATTGGGAGGTAAGTAGAACTTGATGAGGTAATTGTACCTTCTCCCGAATTGGTAAGTAGTTCATCACAAAAATCAGTTCCAGTGATTCCTACACCAATTAGTGAGGAAGCTAATGATGATGATCATGAAACTTCAGACCAAGTTACTACCGAACCTCGTAGGTCAACCAAAGTATGGTCCGCACCAGAGTGGCATGGTAATCCTGTTTTGGAAGTCATGTTACTAGACCATGACGAACCTACGAACTATGAGGAAGCGATGATGAGCCCAGATTCCGCAAAATGGCTTGAGGCCATGAAATCTGAGATGGGATCCATGTATGAGAACAAAGTATGGACTTTGATTGACTTGCCCGATGATCGGTGAGTCATTGAGAATAAATGGATCTTCAAGAGAAAGACGGATGTCGGTGTCTAAACCGGCGGATCTCGGGTAGGGGGTCCCGAACTGTGCGTCTAAGGCGGATGGTAACAGGAGGCAGGGGACACAATGTTTACCCAGGTTCGGGCCCTCTCGATGGAGGTAATACCCTATGTCCTGCTTGAATGATCTTGATGATATGAGTATTACAAGAGTTGATCTACCACAAGATCGTAGAGGCTAAACCCTAGAAGCTAGCCTATGGTATGATTGTTGTTGTCCTACGGACTAAACCCTCCGGTTTATATAGACACCGGAGGGGGCTAGGGTTACACAGAGTCGGTTACAAGGGAGGAGATCTACACATCTGTATCGCCAAGCTTGCCTTCCACGCCAAGGAGAGTCCCATCCGGACACGGGACGAAGTCCTCAATCTTGTATCTTCATAGTCCAACAGTCCGGCCAAAGGATATAGTCCGGCTATCCGGAGACCCCCTAATCCAGGACTCCCTCAGTAGCCCCCAGACCAGGCTTCAATGACGATGAGTCCGGCGCGCAGATTGTCTTCGGCATTGCAAGGCAGGTTCTTCTCCAAATTCTGAATATCTGCTGAGTAGTGTCTGGCTCCCCATAAATGTTGCACTTCTTGGCTTCTGCGCCCAATAAGGGCTATCTTTCACGTGTCGAGCGAATGCGAGGAGCCAGGGCATTTTTACATTCGCCACCCTAGCCATGCAAGTAAATTTTCTATTAAAGGGACGGGGATTCTTAGATCCAAACCACACCATCCTCCCACGGCAAGTATCCATCGGAGCGTGCTCGGAAAAATCCATTCCAACATGGCCGGCCATCACAGCTCCTCCTCCCGCTCTCGTAGCCCTAAGCCCGGTGATTGGGAGAAGTGTTCCGTCCCGCATAGCCAATTAGTAGGGTTACAGACCCAGGGATTTCTCCCTCCGGCATATATGGTCCCCATTCGAGTCGGGCTCGCCACCTATAATGGCGGGGAGCAAGCGGAGAGCTTCCCCAATCCCTCTAAGGGGGAGCGGGTATGCCTTGTCCCTTATTTACTAAGGGGACTTGGATTTCCAATCCATCCGTTCCTCCGCGGGCTCCTGGAGTTTTATGGCCTCCAGTTGCATAATTTCACCCCCGCTTCCATATTACACATTGCTGGTTATGTTGCCCTTTGTGAGCTGTTTCTGGGCTGCGAAGCTCATTTTGAGCTGTGGAAGAGGCTATTCTGCCTTGTGCCCCGTACACAGGACGGGTCAATATATCAAGTGGGCGGAGCCGAAATATGGCGCATTGCCGGGACCGGATACCTATCCGGTACCCCAAAGAAGACGTCTGAAGACTGGCCTTCGGAGTGGTTTTACATGGAGGACGTCCCCCTTCTAGATCCTATTCGGAGGGGTCTTCCCGAGTTCGAAAATGCCCCTTTGAAGAAACGCCGAAGCTGGCGCCCACGGAGCCCTCAGGAGGAAGATAACGGAGAAGTCCTTTACCTGATGGGCCGGATAAAAGCGTTGGCTCAATCAGGATTGACAACAATCGAGGTCATGTCAATATGTATAATGTGGGGGGTGCAACCACTTCAATATCGAGGGCACCCCATGTGGCGCTTTAATGGGGAAGATGATGCCACCGGCTGCGGGCGTAAGGGACCGGACTCCGCTGCTGCTCTAGCAAAAATTCTGTCCGAGTTGTTCAAGGGAGAGGAAGAGGAGTTCATCCGTATTAAGCCACAGGATGGATTCTCCATGTACAACCCTCCAAGCTGGGTGAGCTGTCACTTTTTACTCCCAACCTTCCCGCATTCTTCATCATAAATACTCACCTTGTCGTTTCATGGTAGGAACTACAGAAAGCTGTAAGGGAGGTCAACAGCCCACCTCCACAATCGGAGGACCCTGACCGGGCCTTCGATCCCGGACTTGAAGAGGATCCGGACATATTTGTGGAGCTGATCGACAGGACATTCTATCAATTGAGCTACGGTGATGCCATGGTGGCCATCATAGCCGACTATCCTGGGCTACTCCCTGCATCGCATGTAAGAAAAACCGGAGTCCCAACTTTCGAGAAGGATCCCCTTTTATGCACTTCGCCTACCGTACACATATGGTGTTTTACAAGGAAGGCCCTCGAGACGCCATGCCGAACCCGCAGTGACTCGCCAACAAGGGACACTAAAGCCGGGTAGGCCAAAAAGGAAGGCGGTCAGGACTGAGATGCCGGCGCAGAGGTATTATACAGAACCTTGCTCCGTGGTTGTCGTCTTTCTTAAAATATAACGACGTCCATGTTTCCTAGTAGGAAAAATGCTCGCCAGACTATATCCGGAGAGGTTGCCGATTGATACGTCTCCAACGTATCTACTTTTCCAAACACTTTTGCCCTTGTTTTGGACTCTAACTTGTATGATTTGAATGGAACTAACCCGGACTGATGCTGTTTTCAGCAAAATTGCCATGATGTTGTTTTATGTGCAGAAAACAAAAGTTCTCGGAATGACCTGAAACTCCACGGAATATCTTACAATAAATAATAAAAAATCCTCGCCAAAGATGAACACCAGGGGGCCCACACCCTTCTCACGAGGGTGGGGGCTCCCCCCCTAGGGCGCGCCCCCTACCTCGTGGGCCCCCTGGAAACCCCCCGACTCCAACTCTATATAACTGCTTTCGGGGAGAAAAAATAGGAGAGAAGAAATCATCATGTTTTACAATATGGAGCCGCCGCCAAGCCCTAAAACCTCTCGGGAGGGCTGATCTGGAGTCCGTTCGGGGCTCCGAAGAGGGGGATTCGTCGTTGTCGTCATCATCAACCATCCTCCATCACCAATTTCATGATGCTCACCACCGTGCGTGAGTAATTCCATTGTAGGCTTGCTGGATAGTGATGGGTTGGATGAGATTCACCATGTAATCGAGTTAGTTTTGTTAGGGTTTGATCCCTAGTATCCACTATGTTCTGAGATTGATGTTGCTATGACTTTGCTATGCTTAATGCTTGTCACTAGGGCCCGAGTGCCATGATTTCAGATCTGAACCTATTATGTTTTCATCAATATATGAGAGTTCTAGATCCTATCTTGCAAGTCTATAGTCACCTATTATGTGTTATGATTTGTTAACCCCGAAGTGACAATAATCGGGATACTTACCGGTGATGACCGTAGTTTGAGGACTTCATGTATTCACTATGTGCTAATGCTTTGTTCCGGTTCTCTATTAAAAGGAGGCCTTAATATCCCTTAGTTTCCATTAGGACCCCGCTGTCACGGGAGGGTAGGACAAAAGATGTCATGCAAGTTCTTTTCCATAAGCACGTATGACTATATTCGGAATACATGCCTACATTACATTGACGAATTGGAGCTAGTTCTGTGTCACCCTATGTTATGACTATTACATGATGAACCGCATCCGGCATAATTATCCATCATTGATCCGATGCCTGTGAGCTTTCCATATACAGGTTTATGCTTATTTACTTTCCCGTTGCTATTGTTACAATCACTACAAAACACCAAAAACATTACTTTGCTTTCATTACTCTTTTGTTACCGTTACCATCACTATCATATTACTTTGCTACTAAACACTTTTCTACAGATACTAAGTTTCCAGGTGTGGTTGAATTGACAACTCAGCTGCTAATACTTGAGAATATTCTTTGGCTCCCCTTGTGTCGAATCAATAAATTTGGGTTGAATACTCTACCCTTGAAAGCTGTTGCGATCCCCTATACTTGTGGGTTATCACTGATCACGCCTCCACCAGTCGGGCTGCAGGGCCAAACATAGAGGTGGAAGCTAACACGGGGCGAATGTCGGATGCTCCTCCTACAGAGGATGCGGATAGACTATCCGCTACAAATTCCGAAGTGGAGAGTGCCATGAATCACAGGAGTCGTCGGGCCGTACTCCGTGACGCTTGTTTCTCCCAAGAGGCGTTTGATGCCTTCAACTCAGGAGACGCGTACATCCATGCTGGTCAAGACGGTCTTGCCAGAGCCACGGACCAGTATGTAAAGGATATACGGGTAAGGAAAATTGGCGATTATATATATCGGTAGCCCCTGAGACTTGAAACAATTGACACAACTGATTTAAGGATCATTATTTGTGCAGGTTCTTACAGAGAAGAATACCCAATTGTCTCAAGAGCTGGAAGAGTGCAAAGCCCAGCTACGGGCCGTGGTGGCCTCGTTGAAGGAGTCCGAGAAGGCTCCCTCTGGTAACACTTGTTTCCATTGCAAAGAATGACAGGTACTAGATAGTATGCGGCATGCATGCAAATCTAACAATAGATGTTTGCAGATGACTCCGGAGTGAATCCGAAGGCCGTGCCGGAGAATGCGCAACGTGCTAATCATCAGCTAAATGCTGGCGAGTGCGTTCTTACGCGGGTTAGGCAGGAGAAAAATAATCTCCAGGACGCCAATATCCGGCTGGGCGTGTGATGTCTACTACACAACCTTCTTCTTGTAGACGTTGTTGGGCCTCCAAGTGCAGAGGTTTGTAGGACAGTAGCAAATTTCCCTCAAGTGGATGACCTAAGGTTTATCAATCCGTGGGAGGTGTAGGATGAAGATGGTCTCTCTCAAGCAACCCTGCAACCAAATAACAAAGAGTCTCTTGTGTCCCCAACACACCCAATACAATGGTAAATTGTATAGGTGCACTAGTTCAGCGAAGAGATGGTGAAACAAGTGGTATATGGATGGTAGATAAAGGTATTTTTAATCTGAAATAATAAAAACAACAAGGTAGCAAGTGATAAAAGTGAGCGTAAACGGTATTGCAATGCTAGGAAACAAGGCCTAGGGTCCATACTTTTGCTAGTGTAAGTTCCCTCAACAATACTAACATAATTGGATCACATAACTATCCCTCAACGTGCAACAAAGAGTCACTCCAAAGTCACTAATAGCGGAGAACAAACGAAGAGATTATGGTAGGGTACGAAACCACCTCAAAGTTATTCTTTCCAATCAATCCATTGGGCTATTCCTATAAGTGTCACAAACAGCCCTAAAGTTCGTACTAGAATAACACCTTAAGACACACATCAACCAAAACCCTAATGTCACCTAGATACTCCATTGTCACCTCAAGTATCCATGGGTATGATTATACGATATGCATCACACAATCTCAATTCATCTACTCAACCAACACATAGAACCTCAAAGAGTGCCCCAAAGTTCTACTGGAGAATCACGATGAAAACGTGTGCCAACCCCTATGCATAGGTTCATGGGCGGAACCCGCAAGTTGATCACCAAAACATACATCAAGTGAATCACGTGGTATCCCATTGTCACGACAGATATGCACGGCAAGACATACATCAAGTGTTCTCAAATCTTTAAAGACTCAATCCAATAAGATTACTTCAAAGGGGAAACTCAATTCATTACAAGAGAGAAGAGGGGGAGGAGAAACATAAGATCCAACTATAATAGCAAAGCTCGCGATACATCACGATCGTATCGTCTCAAGAACACGAGAGAGAGAGAGAGAGAGAGATCAAACACATAGCTACTGGTACATACCCTCAGCCCCAAGGGAGAACTACTCCCTCCTCGTCATGGAGAGCGCCGGCATGATGAAGATGGCCACCGGTGAGGGTTCCCCCCTCCGGCAGGGTGCCGGAACAGGGTCCCGATTGACTTTTGGTGGCTATGGAGGCTTCTGGCGGTGGAACTCTCGATCTAATCTCCGTTCTGGAAGTTTTACATCACGTGGGTATATATGGGTGCAGGGAGGACGTCGTAGGAGCCACGGGGGTCCCACGAGACAGGGGCGCGCCCCCCACCCTCGTGAGCACCTCGTTCCTTCCTTGACGTGGGGTCCAAGTCCATCGGGTGTGTTTCCTTCCAAATATAACTTCTCCAGTTGATTTCGTTCCGTTTCGACTCCGTCTGATATTCCTTTTCTTCAAAACACTGAAATAGGCATAAAACAGCAAATCTGGGCTGGGCCTCCGGTTAATAGGATAGTCCCAAAAATAATATAAAAGTGGATAATAAAGCCCAATATTGCCCAAAACAGTAGATAATATAGCATGGAGCAATCAAAAATTATAGATACGTTGGAGACGTATCAAGCATCCCCAAGCTTAATTCCTGCTCGTCCTCGAGTAGGTAAATGATAAAAACAGAATTTTTGATGCGGAGTGCTACTTGGCATAATTTCAATGTAATTCTTCTTAATTGTGGTATGAATATTCAGATCTGAAAGATTCAAGACAAAAGTTCATATTAACATAAAAATAATAATACTTCAAGCATACTAACTAAGCAATCATGTCTTCTCAAAATAACATGGCCAAAGAAAGTTATCCCTACAAAATCATAGTCTGGCTATGCTCCATCTTCACCACACAAAATATTTAAATCATGCACAACCCCGATGACAAGCCAAGCAATTGTTTCATACTTTAGTAATCTCAAACTCATAAACTTTCACGCAATACATGAGCGCGAGCCATGGATATAGCACTATGGGTGGAATAGAATATAATGAGGGGGGTTATGTGGAGAAGACAAAAAAGGAGAAAGTCTCACATCAATGAGGCTAATCAATGGATATGGAGATGCTCATCGATTGATGTTAATGCAAGGAGTAGGGATTGCCATGCAACGGATGCACTAGAGCTATAAATGTATGAAAGCTCAACGAAAGAAACTAGTGGGTGTGCATCCAACTTGCTTGCTCACGAAGACCTAGGGCGCTTGAGGAGGCCCATCGTTGGAATATACAAGCCAAGTTCTATAATGTAAAATTCCCACTAGTATACGAAAGTGACAAAACAAGAGACTCTCTATCATAAAGATCATGGTGCTACTTTGAAGCACAAGTGTGGAAAAAGGATAGTAGCATTGTCCCTTTTATTTTATTTTTTATTTGGCCTTTTTTTGTCCTTTATTTCATTTGGCCTCTTTTTTATGGCCTTTCTCATTTTTTTGGGGACAATGCTCTATTGAATGATGATCATCACACTTCTATTTATTTATAACTCAATGATTACAACTCGATACTAAAACAAAGTATGACTCTGTATGAATGCCTCCGGCGGTGTACCGGGATATGCAATGAATCAAGAGTGACAAGTATGAAAGAATTATGAACGGTGGCTTTGCCACAAATACTATGTCGACTACATGATCATGCTAAGCAATATGACAACGATGATGCGTGTCAAAATAAATGGAACGGTGGAAAGTTGCATGGCAATATATCTCGGAATGGCTATGGAAATGCCATAATAGGTAGGTATGGTGGCTGTTTTGAGGAAGATATAAGGAGGTTTATGTGTGACAGAGCGTATCATATCATGGGGTTTGGATGCACCGGCGAAGTTTGCACCAACTCTCAATGTGAGAAAGGGCAATGCACGGTGCCGAAGAGGCTAGCAAGGATGGAAGGGTGAGAGTGTGTATAATCCATGGACTCAACATTAGTCATAAAGAACTCACATACTTATTGCAAAAATCTACAAGTCATCAAAAACCTCGGGACTACGCGCATTCTCCTAGGGGGATAGATTGGTAGGAAAAGACCATCGCTCGTCCCCGACCGCCACTCATAAGGAAGACAATCAATAAATAAATCATGCTCCGACTTCATCACATAACGGTTCACCATACGTGCATGCTACGGGAATCACAAACTTCAACACAAGTATTTATCAAATTCACAACTACTCAACTAGCATGACTCTAATATCACCATCTCCATATCTCAAAACAATTATCAAGTATCAAACTTCTCATAGTATTCAACACACTCATAAGAGAATTTTATTATTCTTGAATACCTAGCATATTAGGATTTTAAACAAATTACCATGCTATTTAAGACTCTCAAAATAATATAAGTGAAGCATGAGAGTTCATCTATTTCTTCAAAATAAAACTACCACCATGCTCTAAAAGATATAAGTGAAGCACTAGAGCAAATGACAAACTACTCCGAGAAATATAAGTGAAGATCAATGAGTAGTCGAATAATTATGCAACTATGTGAAGACTCTCTAACATTTAATAATTTCAGATCTTGGTATTTTATTCAAACAGAAAGCAAATCCTAACAAAATAAATTGACGCTCCAAGCAAAACACATATCATGTGGCGAATAAAAATATAGCTCCAAGTAAAGTTACCGATGAACGAAGACGAAAGAGGGGATGCCTTCCGGGGCATCCCCAAGATTAGGCTCTTGGATGTCCTTGAATATTACCTTGGGGTTCCTTGGGAATCCCCAATCTTAGGCTCTTGCCACTCCTTATTCCATAGTCCATCGAATCCTTACCCAAAACTTGAAAACTTCACAACACAAAACTTAACAGAAAACTCGTAAGCTCCGTTAGTATAAGAAAATAAATCACCACTTCAAGGTACTGTAATGAACTCATTCTTTATTTATATTGGTGTTAAACCTACTGTATTCTAACTTCTCTATGGTTTGTAAACTATTTTACTAGCCATAGATTCATCAAAATAAGTAAACAACACACGAAAAACAGAATCTGTCAAAAACAGAACAGTCTGTAGTAATATGGATCAAACGTATACTTCTGGAACTCATAAAATTATCAAATAAATTTCTGGACCTGAGGAATTTATCTATTAATCATATTCAAAAAGAATTAAATCAATGTAACTATCCAAATAAAAATGGCAGCATTTCTCGTGAGCGCTAAAGTTTCTGTTTTTTACAGCATGATCAACAAGACTTTCCCAAAGTCTTCCCAAAGGTTCTACTTGGCACAAACACTAATTAAAAGCATAAAAACATATATAAACAGAGGCTAGATGAATTATTTATTACTAAACAGGAACAAATAGCAAGGAACAAAAATAAAATTGGGTTGCCTCCCAACAAGCACTATCGTTTAACGCCCCTTGCTAGGCATGATGATTTCAATGATGCTCACATAAAAGATGAGAATTGAAACATAAAGAGAGCATCATGAAGAATATGACTAGCACATTTAAGTCTAACATAATTCCTATGCATAGGGATTTTGTGAGCAAACAACTTATGGGAACAATAATCAACTAGCATAGGAGAGCAAAACAAGCATAACTTCAAAATTTTAAGCACATAGAGAGGAAACTTGATATTATTGCAATTCCTACAAGTATATATTCCTCCCTCATAATAATTTTCAGTAGAATCATGAATGAATTCAACAATATAACCAGCACCTAAAGCATTCTTTTCATGATCTACAAGCATATAAAATTTACTACTCTCCACACAAGCAAATTTCTTCTCGGTCGGAATAGTGGGAGTATCATAAGAGACTTGAATACTATAAATTGTTTCCACATTAAAAGAGTAATGTTCAGAGAAGGGGTAATCATAATAATGACAAGTTTTATAAATATAATCACTACTTTTTATAGCATAAGTATCATCATAATAATCATCATAAGTAGGAGGCATGCTATCATCATTATAAACTTGCATATCAAAACTTGGGAGGCTAGAAATATTATCATTATTAAGCATAGCATCCCCAAGCTTGGGACAAACATTAATTGCAGCATATATTCTCAAATATGTCATCCTCCTCAAACATAGCTTCCCCAAGCTTGGGCCTTTTCATATCATAAGCATAATCACTCTCATCATTAATAG
>NC_053026.1:268362586-268375813 GCF_003073215.2 Triticum urartu | reverse complement strand
CGTTGCGCAGGCTTCACAAAGGTCCAAGGCCTCAAGTCTCTGCTGAAGACAATCCAGTTGCATCAGCCGCGGAAGATGAAGTCCCACAAGTTGCCACTCCATTGTCCCACCAAGAAGCAGTTCTCAAGGAGAACGTGCTTGAAAATCTTGCGGCTGCCGCAACCACCAATGAAGCTAATGTGGAGCCCTCCCCAACGGAAAAACAAAACAGCAAAGCCACTGATCCCGTCACTTCTGTTCCTGAGTCTGCTGCCGGTCCACACTTCGACTATCATGTTGACCACAGGCCTCAGGTACAGAAGCCAATCCCAAGATTGCCAAGGTTCCCAGGTCCTGCATCAACACCTAGCTCCTTCAATATCAATGGCTTCAGGGCACACAACACATTCTTCGATAGCTCCAGGAACCCCTACTCAAGAGAAAGGATATCATCTGATCGGTTCTGGAGCTATCCTCAGCGAAGCTATTACTCATGCATTCTTTACAACCAAGGTCGCATCTTCCCACACAAGCGCCTTGACATTGAAGCCATAGCTGGTCTGCCCTGTCTGGAAGAAGCTTTGGATTGCTTCAAGGAAGTTGGACTGCTGTCGTTCGTTACTGACCAAGAGCACTGGAATGAAGAGTTGCTACTCCAATTCTATGCCACACTTCACATCCATGGGTACAACAGAGATCCGAAGACTTGGGTCCTGGAGTGGATGACAGGAAATGTTCATCACGAAGCCAAAGCCTTTGATCTTACTGAGCTCACTGGTCTGCCCACTCCTGGCGATCTCTACGAATCTGGCTGTCAGCTTCACAGTGAAACTATGGAGAGCATCTTTCAGAAGCCTGAACCAAACATGAGTCAGATGCTCAGTATGATGAAGCCATTGCCCCAAGATGCTCCATATCCCAAGGAGTTCTTTGTTGAAGACCTTGAGTATCTACCAAGGACTATTTATCACATCATAAGGCAAACTCTCTGGCCCATCAAAGGACATTCTCCACATGCCAAGCGGGAATGTGCAATGAATACTTTGGTCTTCTATATTCTTCATGGCAAATGCTTCAATGCACAGGACTTCTTCATTCGCCAACTTGCTGCATCAGGCTCTGATCTTTTTGGCTTGAAGTTCTACGCTCCATGGATAATGCGGCTGATTAAACTCCACTCCACTATCTCATATCAGCCATCTGCTCGCAATCATCGAATCTTTCTGCCTGATGTGGATATGTCCGTTGAAGCCATTTATCCTGAGCCTGCCAAGGAGCCTCTTAGTCTTCAGAATGCGGAGCATCAAAGTTTCTCTCAGAATATTGAAGGGGTTGAAGCATTCACCCGTGTTTATCCTCTGGCTGGAACTACACGTGCACCACATCCTGCCCTTACTGAAGCCACTAATAGCACAATTGCCCAACAACCCAAGAGGCGCACTTGTGTTCTCAATGACCGAGAGCTTCTGGTGGCTCTTCATCAGAAATAGGATAGGCATCATGACTGGCTGAAGTGCCAAATGCAAAGCCTCTTGGTGGATGTCAACCGTATTCGCAATCTTGCCACCAAGAATGCCTTTGTTGCACATGAAACCTCTCGGCGCACATGGAAAGGGCTGACACTTATGTGCTCTGAAGATGATCTTCAAGAGGATGGCTTCTCTGAACGCTTCAAATTTGACTCCACACCTCCTCGAAGGGCAGTGCTGCGACGAACTCCATCTCTTGAAGACTCTGAGTTCTCTTCCTCTGCTGCAACTGTGAATGCCAGAGTGATCGAGGACGAAGACGATGCTACTTCACCGCCACCTCCTTCAGCACGCTTCGACACTGCTCCAAATTCTTCTGCACCACCGAACACCACCGACGACCCTGCTGCTTCACCTACTCTTCATGGGAACGAGTAGATGCTCTATGTCTTCAAACCTTTCTGGTCCTTACTGACAAAAGGGGGAGAAGCATATGAGTTTGATAGTCTTCAAGCGGGTCCACATGGGCGATTGCTTTATATTTTGCCTCGTGTTTACAACTCTCGTTTTGATACATTTGGTTCTTTGAGTTGTAACACCTAAACTCGATGGTCGTCTGCTACTTGTTTGCTACTTCGTGATGCGGCGATAAATTCCACATGTGCAACGATAAATTCCGCACTTAGATCATTTTGCAGACGTCCATTTTCCATTATGCATGTCATTATCTTCACATACGGGAAATTCCGCATGCATAATGAATTGTCTTCATAAGTTGAAGAGGATCTCCACGAGTACAACCTGCCATGTGCATTTGCATTCCAAAAGCAAATTACTTATAAGCACTTCTTCAGGGGAAGCCCTTGCAACTAATGAAGACAATTCCTTTACAATTCCACATATTATATTCCCCGTTGAAAACTTCAACTAGTTTGTCATCAATCACCAAAAAGGGGGAGATTGTAAGTCTGTAAGTGCATCTAGTGCCACCCCTAGTTGGTTTTGGAGTATTGACGACAAACCTAGTTGAGGGACTAATGTGTTTGTGAGAATTGCAGGATAACACAGGTAGAAGTCCCTCATTGATTCGGTTTTCCTACCAGAGATGACCCCTAAAAATGTATGAAGACCATTGATGTCAAAGGTGGTATATGAAGATATTCACATTGAAGACTATGACAAGAGAAGACATCGCATGAAGCTATGGAGCTCGAAGACTTAGATCTTTCGTAGTTCTTTTCTTCTTTGTTGAGTCATAGGAACCACCGTACTGTTAAGTGGGGTCCAAGAGAACCAGTCAGAATGACTGAAGTGATGCTTAACCAAAACCTATGTCTTCGAGTGAAGACTATGAGAGCGAATCTTGTCCAGAGTCGGACAAGTCAGCTTTGCTTGTAGCCCAAGTAAAGTTGCGTGTGAGTTTGAAATCTGACCGTTGGAACACGTGTCAGTTCCTTAGTGACCCAGGGTCATTTCGGACAAATCAGGTCGGGTTGCCTAGTGGCTATAAATAGCCCACCCCCTACAACCATAAACGGTTGGCTGCTCAGAGTTAGAATTCGGCTTTTGTCGTTTGAGAGCAACCCACCTCGAAGCCTTTGAGAGAGAATTCCTTGCGAGGATAAAGCCCTAACCACCCAGAGCCAAAGAGTGTTAAGGCATCACTTAAGCCTTCTTGTCTGTGTGATCTGAAGACTTATTACACTTGAGGACTGTGAATCCTCCAGCCGGTTAGGCGTTGCGTTCTGAGCATCCAAGAGACATTGTGGATCGCCGATGAACGAAGTCTGTGAAGGTTTGGGAGTCTACCTTGAAGACTTACCAGAGTGATTGGGCGAGGTCTGTCTGACCTTAGCTCAAGGGGAATAGGGTGAGGACTGGGTGTCCTGATCTGCGTGTTCAGGACTGGGTGTGCGGGACTGTGTGTCCTCAGGTTTAAATACCTAGCCGCCCTAACCGGACATACAATTGTCAAAGCAACTGGAACTGGTCCAACAAATCATTGTCTTCAACGAGTCACTGGTTTCATCCTTCCCTTCCCTTTACTTACTGTTGGTCCTTGTGAAGTCATTGTATGATTGCACTATCTTTTGTCTTCACTGACTGACTGCGTGTTCCGTTTGGCTTCATAATATCTTCCTACCTGATCCTTACTACCTAGCTGCTATTGGTCATTATGCTTTCACTTCATTGAATACTTGAGTATGGTTTGCCTAGTGTAGTCTACCTTCCGCTGCATGGTAATAGGTTTATTTCTATCGTTTGTCTTTGAAACTCCCACGTTTTGAAGACTTTCATAAAAATCGCCTATTCACCCCCCTCTAGTCGATATAACCGCACTTTAAATTGGTATCAGAGCTAGGGTACTCCCTTGTTCTGTGTGATTCGGTTTAACCACCTGGAGTTTTAGCTATGTCGACTGCAGGGATAATTAAAGTCTCCGTTGCGTGCCCCGTCTTTGATGGAACTGAATATCCCTACTGGAAGAATAAGATGCGCATGCATCTTGAAGCCATTGACATCGACCTATGGTATGTCGTCAAGAACGGCGTTCCCAAGGCTGGAGAAGGTGTCACTGCTGCTGATGTCAAGAAGTTCATTCAACTGGACTCTACTGCCAAGAATATCATTTGTGGTCATCTGACCAAAGGACAGTATGGCCGCGTGAGTGCTTTGGAAACATCTAAGCTAGTCTGGGACTGGCTCTCCAAGGTAAACGAAGGCGTCTCAACCCAGAGAGATCAGAGAATCAGTGTCCTTCGCAACCTCTTCAACCGCTTCAAGAGAAATGACAATGAGAATGTCCAGCTCACGTTTGATCAACTCACTAACATTACAAATGAGCTTCAAGCCCTCGGCGCTACTGAGATCACCAAGCATGAAGTCGTCAAGACACTCCTAAGATCACTTGACAGTTCGTTTGACACCCTAGCCCTGATGATTCAAGAACGTCCTGATTTCAAGACACTCGATCCGTCTGACATACTTGCGAGGCTCAATACACATGATTTTTAGCTTTTTGAGAAAAGAGATATCTACGGTCCCAACTATGGGCGAAGTCGTGCCTTGAAGGCAAAAGCTTTCTCCTCATCTGAAGAAGAATCTGACAGCAGTTCTGATGATCCTGAAGACATTGGAAAGGAACTTGCTATGCTTGTGAAGAAGTTCCAAAAATTCACCAAGAAGAAAGGCTTCAGAAAGTCTTCACGATCAAGCTCAAGGAATGATGAAGCTTCTGCTCATGACTACAAGAAGAAAACATGTCACAAGTGCAAGAAACCTGGCCACTACATCTCTGAGTGTCCGAAGTGGGACATTGAGAACAAGAAGAAAAAGAAGAGCAAGGTGTATGATTCTGATGACAAGAAGAAGAAGAAGAAATACTCAAAGTCTTCTTCCAAGTCCTCCTCAAAGTCTTCATCACACAAGAAGAGCTCATCTGGCAAGGCACATGCGTTTGTTGGCAAGGAAACGGATTCAGAGGAGGAGTCTGCTTCTGAGGAGGCGGAGGTGGAGTCTGAGGAGGATTCCGATTCTGGCATTGCGAGTCTGGCTACAGCATATGTTGCCAAGTCCATCTTCAACACTGAAGACAATGACTCCATCACCGACACCTATGCAAATGACAAAGACTACTCCACTCCTACCTACTGCTTCATGGCACGCGGTGCCAAGGTAAACACACGCACTACTTACTATCAAACAACTAGTGACGATGACTCTGATTGTGGTTCCAAACCCAGCTACAAAACACTCGGCTAAAATTGCAACTGAACAACAGAAAACCATGGAACACATTCAAAAACTGTTAGACAAAAGCGATGATCTGTTAGACGCTGAAATGACTCGATCTCAGTCCTTAATTGAAGTCATAAAAAATCTTGACGTTAAGTATGAGGAACTTGAAAGTTGTCATGAAACGCTCTCAACAGCTCATGAAAGGCTTTCCTATGATTATCTTCAAAGGAAGCAAGATCTTGAGAAATTGAGAGTGGCTCATGAAGATCTTCAGAAAGAAAACGAGTCGCTTCACGCCAAACAGATCAGTTCAGCTCAAGAAGGATTTGAACCACCATGTCTTAAATGCATTGAGCGTGATAATGCTACTTCTGTTGCTGAATGTTATACTGCTGCTACTGTTGCAATATCTTCAACTGTTGATGTGGGAACTAACCCCTCTGCTGAGGATACCACTGCTATTGCTGATGAGAATGCTAGGTTGAAGACATTGCTTGAAACAGGGATGTACAAAAGTCTTAAAGGGCATCAGACACTATGTGATGTCCTCAAAAGGCAGATCCTGAACCGAAACCCGAGGAAAGAGGGTGTTGGGTTCGTAAGGAAAATGAATGTTGATGGCTCTTACTGGAAACCTGAGCAGTACCCCAAAACCACATGGGTTGCTGCAAAAGAACCTTCAGCAGATCCATCCACTCTATCTGGCTTCACTTGTGCTAACCCCATTGTCATTGATGAATCCTTTGTTGCAAACTATAAACTGTTTAAGAATCAGAATGGTGAAGTGTTGGCCAGGTACATTGGTACTAACTGCAGGAATGGACCGCCTATGAAGAAGATCTGGGTGCCGAAAACGTGTTTGGAGAATCTTCCTGTGAATGTTATCATGACACCACAGGTGAAGAAGACAAACCCCAGACCACAGGCTTCATACAGTCCAAAGGCTTCATACAGACAGAGGACTCACCTGAGTCGCACTAACGCAAATGTTTTGCAGGGAAACCATACTCAGGCCTATGAATGTGAGCGCGGTTCATCAAACCGCCATGTTCATAAGACCAAGAACTATTCTGCTTATTCTTATGAGTACTATTGTCCGGCTGCATGACTTTTTTCTAGGGCTCCAAAGCCAAAGTTCTCAGATGTTGCACTTAGACTTATTGCTTCTAAGCCACCCTTGAAGATGTGGGTGGCTAAGAAAGCTTAACTCTCTTTTGCAGGGAAGGGTCTCCAGCAGAAAACCAAAATCGTCTGACGCTATTGCTAGGGACCTTAAACTTCTTGTAGGGCGCAAGATCAAATGCCCGAATGGTCTTATTATGTACTTCATTCCTGAATCGCTTGCTACTCTCCCTATCAGTCCTAATCTGGATCTAAGCTTTCATAACCCATTGGTTCGTCAAATGTTTTTGCTTCACAATTCTCTTCGTGAAGCCTATCCCCCTAACTGCACTGTAGGGTACGACACTAGCGTCTTCAGAATGGATTATTGATAGTGGGTGTACCAATCACATGACTGGCAAAAGAAGCCTTCTTATGGACTCAACCTTATGTCCATCCGACAAGAGTCACATCACATTTGCTGACACTGGTAAAAGTAAGGTATTGGGTCTAGGTAGAGTTGCAATCTCAAAGGATCAACACATGGATAAAGTCATGCTTGTTGAATCCCTTGGCTTCAACTTAATGTCTGTCTCAATGCTTTGCGATTTGAACATGATCGTAATGTTTGGAAAATATCGCTGCCTTGTACTAATGGAATCTGACAAGTCTCTAGTGTTTGAAGTGTATCGGAAAGATGATTTGTATGTGGTAGATTTCTCAGCAGGACCACAGCTTGCTGTATGTCTTCTAGCAAAAGCTTCAGAATGCTAGCTCTGGCATCGGAGGCTAGGGCATGCTGGCATGAGGAACCTCCACACCCTTGCAAAGAAGAAGCATGTCATAGGCATCGAGGGCATCAAGTTCAAGAAAGATCACTTATGCGGTGCCTGTGAAGCAGGAAAGATGACGAGGGCCAAGCATCCCTCGAAGACAATCATGACAACGACTCAACCCTTCGAACTGCTCCACATGGATCTTTTCGGTCCCACTCATTACTCAACTCTTACTACTACTGCTTGTCTCTATGGCTTTGTCATTGTTGATGATTATTCTAGATATACTTGGGTGCACATAATCCTCTACAAGATTGACGTGCAGGATGTCTTCAGACGCTTCGCCAATCGAGCAATGAACAACTATGGCGCCAAGATAAAGCACATTAGAAGTGACAATGGCACTGAATTCAAGAACACTGGCCTTGATACATATCTTGATAGTTTGGGCATCACACATGAATTCTCAGCTCCGTACATGCCACAGCAGAATGGTGTCGTCGAATGCAAGAACAGAACACTCATTGAGATGGCCCAAACGATGCTTGATGAATACAAGACTCCAAGAAAATTCTGGCCTGGAGCAATTGACACTGCATGCCATACAATCAATCGTGTTTATATTCACAAGCTTCTGAACAAGACATCTTATGAGCTCCTTACTGGCAAGAAGCCAAATGTCAGTTACTTCAGAGTATTTGGCGCCAGGTGCTGGATCAAGGATCCACATCACACTTCAAAATTTGCACCAAAAGCACATGAGGGTTTTATGCTTGGATATGGAAAGGATTCACACTCCTACAGAGTCTTCAATCTCTTTCATTATAAAGTGGTTGAAACAGTGGATGTGCGGTTTGATGAGACTAACGGTTCACAAAGAGAGCACCTGCCAAATGTGCTAGATGAAGTTCCATCCAGTGAATCAATCAAACTAATGGAAACTGGAGAAATCATACCCTCTGAAGCTCAACCTGAAGAGGAACTTATCATCTCTGCACCTGATCAACCTGAAGACAATGCTCAGCCCCAAGACAATTCCTCTAACAATGATAATGATCAACAAGAGCAAAATCTTCGCCCTGTACATCCTCGTGTTGCCAATGAAGTGCAGATTGAGAGAATAATTGATAGCATCAATGCACCCGGTCCGCTCACTCGTTCAAGGGCAACTCAGCTAGCAAATTTCTGTGGGCACTTCGCATTCGTCTCAATAACAGAACCAAGAAAGTTGAAGAAGCCTTCATGGAACCTGAATGGATTCAAGCTATGCAAGAAGAGCTTCAACAGTTTGAGTTGAATAATGTATGGGAACTGGTTAAGCGTCCTGATCCTCGGAAGCACAATATAATAGGCACCAAATGGATATACCGCATCAAGCAAGATGAGCATGGTCAAGTTGTCAGAAACAAAGCTCATCTCGTTGCTCAAGGATATACTCAAGTGGAAGGCATTGACTTCGATGAAATATTTGCTCCTGTGGCTCGACTTGAAGCCATACGCATACTGCTGGCCTATGCAAATCATCATAACATACTTCTATATCAAATGGATGTGAAGAGCGCTTTTCTCAATGGCAAGATTGAAGAAGAAGTGTATGTTGCACAACCGCCTGGCTTTGAAGATCCAAAACATCCTGACATGGTATACAAGCTCAACAAGGCACTGTATGGCCTCAAACAAGCCCCTCGGGCCTGGTATGACACACTCAAATACTTCCTGAAGAGCAAAGGCTTCATACCTGGTTCCCTAGACCCCACTCTCTTCACGGAGACATATGATGGGTGAACTGTTTCTGTGCCAAATATATGTGGATGACATTATCTTCGGCTACATCAATCAGAAATACAGTGAAGAGTTTGGATATATGATGCAAGAGCAATATCAGATGTCCATGATGGGAGAGCTGAAGTTCTTCCTTGGTCTTCAAATACGACAGCAACGCAACGGCATCTTCATATCTCAAGAGAAGTATCTCAAAGATTGCCTGAAGAAGTTCGGTATGCAAGACTGCAAAGCTTCACGACGCCAATGCAGCCAAGCATCATCTGGGTCCTGACGACAATGGTAGAGTTCGATCAAAAGGTATACCGCTCCATGATTGGTTCTTTACTTTATCTATGTGCATCTAGGCCAGATATCATGCTTAGTATTTGCATGTGTGCTTGATTCCAAGCGGCACCAAAGGAATTGCATCACTTAGCTGTGAAGCGAATTCTTCGATATTTGGCTCACACCCCAACTCTAGGATTATGGTAACCAAAGGGCTCAGAGTTTGATCTGGTTGAATTCTCGGATGCTGATTATGCTGGTGAGAAGGTTGATCGCATGTCTACATCTGGCACATGTCATTTTCTGGGACGATCACTTGTATGTTGGTCTTCAAAGAAGCAGAACTGTGTATCTCTCTCCACTGCTGAATCTGAATACATTGCTGCTAGATCTTGCTGCGCTCAGCTTCTGTGGATGAAGCAAACACTCAAAGACTATGGCATTCATCTGAAGCAAGTGCCACTCTACTGCGACAACGAAAGCGCCATCAAGATTGCCAACAATCTAGTTCAGCACTCGAAGACAAAGCACATTGAAATCCGTCATCACTTTCTCAGAGATCATGTTGTGAAGGAAGATATTGATATCATACACGTCAACACTGAAGAGCAATTGGCAGATATCTTCACCAAGCCCTTGGATGAGAAGAGATTTTGCAAGTTACGGTGTGAGCTAAATATCTTGGAATCCTCAAATGTCCTTTGATCAGGCACACATCCTAACACTTATGCATATTGATGACTTAGATGTGCAACACACAAAGTATAGTATATCTTCAATCAATGAAGACATACATTCTAAGTGTGAATACATTAATGTGGAATTTGACTTCGGAGCGCCACGATAATTGTGCGCCGTGTCTGAGTCTAATACTTCCTATACGGTGGGTAACGCCACCACCAAAGGTTCTGTTTGAAGTGTTTCACTCATGGCGTTACATTTGCTATGTCTTCACATTTGGTTTGGCTTCAATCTCAACATGTCTTCATGATTATCTTCACTATGTTGATTATATATATACTAGTGTTCTGTCCTCTACAGTATTCACTTATAGCTATGTCTTCGTGTTGAATCTTTTGAACTAAGTGAATGTGATCGGACCCTAACCTCTCTATGCTGTCTATCTCAAACTCTATCTCTCCAAATCATATGCATTCTATTGAAACTGTCGAATGTCTTCTCTGCGTCCTTGTCAGCAGAAGATACAGAGACAAACATTAAGTCCGTTTTCAATGCTCATTCCTTCACCTGAAACCCGGAGAAGTGGGAACGACCACCCGACAATCCAGGCGTGCGTGGGACGTGGAACAACCCCCGATATGCTGCATGATGGCCACGTGTTCCTCAGATGTGAATCGCCAGGGGCACCTGTGTAATAACACTGAGCCGCCCCTGTCCCTATAAATACACGCCTCACCACAGTCATTATCTCTTCTTCCACTCTCGCACGAACCCTAGCGCCACCGCTAGCTCTCGACGACGCCGGCGACGAAGCGCTTCGCTGCTACAACCTCTCCGACGCCGTCTTCATGCCGACCGCGGACATCGTCTTCTCCGCCGTCGCCATAGGTGTCCTCCGTCGCCAAGTTAGGGCACGGACAATCGAACTGCTCGGCCTCCTCTTCCACTCCGTCTAGCAGTTCCTTGTGTGGTAAATAAAACTTCCTTTTTACGGCCCCTTTGATCCCATAGCTTCGTCACTTTCTACCACAAGCAGTTTCTGTTCACACAAGTTGGATCTCTTTCATACTGCATCTCATAATATGCCTAGTATATTCACTTATGCTTCACAAAGTAGTTAGATTCCTCACTTGTACTGATCCATGGATTCGTACAAATCTGGAACCAACTCTATATCTGAGTGAATGTCTTCGCACAATGAGGTCAATGTCTTCTAAACTGATTTATCTTCAAAATCTTCTGAGAATGCATATGACCTCTTCCCCTTCCCTCGCACCTTAATACTATCACAGGTACATGTCCGTGGGAGAATCCCTTGGTTCTCATAGTCTGCATTCATTTGCAGAATTCTTACAGCATCATATAAATTCTCCCGAAGCCAGTTCCTGTTTGTCCAGCAAGCGAAAGCCTCTGAAGCCTTTGAACGTGTTGAAGCCATTCAGTTTAAAGTTCATGGCTACAGAGAAATCTGCAAGGAAGGGAGGCAGACAGTGTCGTGGGGGAACATCAAGAGATTTGCCTGATGACCTCTCAGAGCTTTACAAGACAGATCCTGAAGAGGATTATAATCAGCGCAAGACCCGAATCCAGTGGATTCGAAGATATTGGGCAGAACAGTGGTACAAATACAGATTCGTGACCATGGAATATGCTGAGAAGAGTGCTATCAAAAGTCCTTGGGGTGATATTCTCTTCCGAGGCCTTCCACCCAAGAACAAAGTTGAAGCTATTGCTCAGGGTTTCTATCCGTGTATGGTCCGTGGACCTCAGCCTGAAGATGCCGACCCATCATCATTGCTATGGTGTCGTGACGATAATCTCTTGAAGCGCAACTTCCAGCACGCAAAGGCATCGGCCAAGGAAAACAAGAAGTCATTGGGACTAGACTTCAACCCTGGTCCTTCCGCTCCCCGGGCTGACGGCACACGCGATGCAGAACCCAATGTCATCGGTCCCTTCTACAACTTGGAAGGTCTCATCACCCATATCGTGGTTCAAGGGACAGCCGTGAATGAGCCTACAGATGACGCTGAATCAGATGAAGCGCCTGCAGCGCCGAAGCCAAAGAAACTGAAGCAGCCTAAAGCTTCAAAGCCTGCCTCTGCACCAAAGATCTCATAGGCGAAGCCACTGGCTACTGCACCTCCTGAAGACAGTGTGCAGTCTGAAGATCTGTCACGCATCTCCAAGCCCCAGAAAGTCAAGATGCCTCTACCACACACCGGCCAAGAACTGACAGCTGCTGCTATTCTGCGCAACGACGCCATCGATCTGTCCAGTGATGAAGATCTTGCAGATGACGCTCTTGAGCAACTGATCAAGAGCAAAGAAGAAGCAGAAATCTTCAATGATCTGCCTCTCTTTGATGTGGCAATCATCCACAACTTCATTGATGAGTGGTTTGACACGCCCAACCTCGGTTTCGAAGATCTGCAACTTCCAATTGGCCTCAGTGTCGCCTTCCATGGCGCCATTGCCTCAGAATTAGCTATCGCCCAGCGCATTGTTGAACTGAAGCAAAAGATTGACTATGAGAAAGCTCAGTTCAAGAAGCATATGGCCAAGCTCAGCGTGCAAGAGGTGAAAAACTTCAAGATTATGCTGCACGAGCTCAAAGAAGCCTTTCTCAAGAAACGTGCAGAAGCTCAGGGTTCTCGTGAGCGCATGAAGAGCCTGGCTGACAAGTGTGTGCAGGGCTACAACGAGGCTGAGAAGCGCAAGGCCCTTGGGCGTCTGGGCATTGATCCCAAGATGGCTGCTAAGCAGAAGAAGAAGCCCACTGTGGCCGAACCCAACGCACCAAGGCAGGAAGCAGATCCCATTGTCTTCCCAACTAGCATGACTGACTCGAAGCCAAAGGTCCGGTCAACCGCTTCAGAGCTGAAGAAGACGAGGACTGCTGAGGCTGAAGCCAGAAAGAGGAAACATCCTAAAGCCTCTGCTACTGCTCCCTCCAAGAAGAAGCGGAAGACCAAGAAGGAATGGGCTGCTCCCACAGAGCCCTTGATTGTTGAACCCATCTCCATGGTTCGCCCAGCCACTGAACATCAAGAGCGTCAACTGACTGTCCATGAGCCAGCTTTCACAAAGGCTCATGAAGCTGAAGACTTTCCAGCAGCTGATCCCACCGCTGTTGAAGACATTGGTCACCATGACAATGTTGAAGATGATGCAGTTCTTCCTCAGCTCGAGCACCAACAGGTATCATCGCCTGTGCTGACGCACAGCGAACTCATCAGCATTGGTCGTCCTCTGACGCCAATTGCTCAGGATGCATCATGGGCTGATCGCCCACAAGCACAAGAGGAAGATGACTTTGAGGCCCAGCCAACTCCAACTCCACAGGCGTCGACAGCGTTACGCAGGCTTTGCAAAGGACCAAGGCCTCCAGTCTCTGAGTCTGAAACTAAAGCTGTTGAAGACATTCCGGCTGC
>NC_053026.1:268348244-268361586 GCF_003073215.2 Triticum urartu | reverse complement strand
CATCCTGACATGAGGTTTACAAGCTCAACAAGGCACTGTATGGCCTCAAACAAGCCCCTCGTGCTTGGTATGACACACTCAAAGACTTCTGAAGAGCAAAGGCTTCAAACCTGGTTCCCTGGATCCCACACTCTTCACGAAGACATATGATGGTGAACTTGTTTGTGTGCCAAATATATGTGGATGACATTATCTTCGGCTGCACTAATCAAAAATACAGTGATGAGTTTGGACACATGATGCAAGAGCAATATCAGATGTCCATGATGGGTGAGTTGAAGTTCTTCCTTGTTCAAATACGCGCAGCAAAGCAACGACATCTTCATATCTCAAGAGAAATACCTCAAAGACTTCTGAAGAAGTTTGGAATGCAAGACTGCAAAGGTTACACGACGCCAATGCCAACCAAGAGTCATCTGGGTCCTGACGCCAATGGTAAAGAGTTCGATCAAAAGGTATACCGCTCCATGATTGGTTCTTTACTTTATTTATGTGCATCTAGGCCAGATAATGCTTAGTGTTTGCATGTGTGCTCGATTCCAAGCGGCACCAAAGGAATCGCATCACTTAGCTGTGAAGCGAATTCTTCGATATTTGGCTTACACCCCAACACTAGGATTATGGTATCCAAAGGGCTCAGAGTTTGATCTAGTTGGATTCTCGGATGCTGATTATGCTGGTGACAAGGTGGATCGCAAGTCTACATCAGGCACATGTCACTTTCTGGGACGATCACTTGTATGTTGGTCTTCAAAGAAGCAGAACTGTGTATCTCTCTCCACTGCTGAATCTGAATACATTGCTGCTGGATCTTGCTGCGCTCAGCTTCTATGGATGAAGCAAACACTCAGACTATGGCATTCATCTGAAGCAAGTGCCACTCTACTGCGACAATGAAAGCGCCATCAAGATTGCCAACAACCCAGTTCAGCACTCGAAGACAAAGCACATTGAAATTCGTCATCACTTTCTCAGAGATCATGTCATGAAGGAAGATATTGATATCATTCACGTCAACACTGAAGAGCAATTGGCAGATATCTTCACAAAGCCCTTGGATGAGAAAAGGTTTTGCAAGTTGCGTGTGAGCTAAATATCTTGGAATCCTCAAATGTCCTGTGATTAGGCACACATCCTAACACTTATGCATGTTGACTTAGATGTGCAACACATGAAGTAACGTATATCTTCAATTAATGAAGACTTACACTCTAAGTGTGAATACATTAATGCGGAATTTGACTTCGGAGCGCCACGATATTTGCGCGCATGTCTGGGTCTAATACTTCCTATACGGTGGGTAACGCCACCACCAAACTTTTGTTTGGAGTGTTTTCTTGGCGTTACATTTTCAAAGTCTTCGCATTTGGTTTGTCTTCAATATTGACATGACTTCATGTTTATCTTCACAATGTTGATTTGGTCTTATTCTGATATATATCTTATATTAGTGTTCTGTCCTCTACAGCATTCACTTATAGCTATTGTCGGATTTCGGGTTCCGGCAGACCCTTAAGGTTCGAACACTGGGGTGCGCGCGGAGATTACGCCTTCTACCTCCCCGCCTCGCAAAGATCTAAACTACTAAAAGAACTGCACAAGGGACACAAGATTTATACTGTTCGGGCCACCGTTGTGGTGTAATACCCTACTCCAGTGTGTGGTTGGTGGATTGCCTCCTGGGGCTGATTATGATGAACAATACAAGGAAGAACAGCCTCGCGAGGGTCTGTTCTTGGCTGGGGCGATGAACTGCTAGGAGGAGTTCAGTCACCCTTCTCTCTCTCTCTCTCACTCACTCTCTCTGCCTTGTTCTCACTTGTCGACCGCCCAGAACCTCTCTGAATCGAACCCCTTGCTATGCGGGTGGCTGGTCCTATTTATAGAGGCCCTGGTCCTCTTCCCAAATATCGAGCGGGAAGGGAGCCAACAATGGCAGGCTAATTTGAAGGGGGACAGGAAGTATCAACTATCCTGACAAAAGCAGTCTTCGCCTGCGCAAAGCTCTGGTGATGATGCCGTCTTGGGCTCCACGGTGACCTCCGTCTCGTAATCCTCCTGGTCTTGGTCTCGTTGCACCGAAATGGAAACCTTTGCCTGATGCCTCGGTACTCCGCGGCTGCGCTTGCCCCCTTTGCACCAAAGAGTAAAGAAGGACGCTGCGCACGCTGGCACCCGCCTGGTGCCCTGAGTCATCATGGCTTGCGTCACGGGCACCTCGCGAGGTACCCCGCCTTGATCTCTCCGCCTCCTCGCGAGCCAGCATGACGAGGCCGTGCGTGAGGAAGCTCCGTGTCATCCGCCTCGCGAGGCTTGGCCCCTCGCGAGGGTCTTGAGTCTTGCGTTGATGAAGATGGGCCGTGCTGGGCCTCCTTTGAGCCACGCCGCAGGCCGCAGGCAGGCAAGTCTGGGGACCCCCATTCCCAGAACGCCGACAGTAGCCCCCGGGCCTAAGGCGCGCCCAGACTTGGCCGTGCCGAGAGGCGAAAGGGCAAGGGCGAAGCGCCGCGGGCCCTAACAGCCTGCAGCCTTGGGCGCCGCGTGGCGGTTAATTAGACACCAGTGCCTCAGCAACCGCTTGGTGCCCTTAAACGCCTGGTTGCTACGCCTGAATAAGTGATAATAAGCGGATGAATGGCAGAAATTCGATGATAAGCTGTCAAACATGAGAATTGGTCGACGGCCCGGGCGGCCGCAAGGGGTTCGCGTTGGCCGATTCATTAATGCAGCTGGCACGACAGGTTTCCCGACTGGAAAGCGGGCAGTGAGCGCAACGCAATTAATGTGAGTTAGCTCACTCATTAGGCACCCCAGGCTTTACACTTTATGCTTCCGGCTCGTATGTTGTGTGGAATTGTGAGCGGATAACAATTTCACACAGGAAACAGCTATGACCATGATTACGCCAAGCTATTTAGGTGAGACTATAGAATACTCAAGCTTGGTACTCGCCTACCCTGGACTTGCCGAGCGTGTCCAAGGCGGGCCTTGCCCGGCTGTGCCGGATGGTGGTGGCGCAGGGCATCAATGGGGCGCAGGTGTTCAAGGCTGGCTCCGCCACCCCTGAGGGCCGAGGGAGCACCTTTTATCCTCTCTTTGTAAGCTCCATTGCTGCGGGCCTAGTGCCTCCCTTCTCCGAGTTTTTCTTCTCTGTCCTGCGCCATTACAACTTGCAGGCTCTGCATCTCCACCCCAACTCTGTCCTTCTCCTGGCGATCTTTGCTTATTACCGCGAGGCTCACGTAGGGGTGCAGCCTTCAGTGGCCTTGCTGCGCCACTACTTCTCCCTCCGGGTCTCTCGTGGTTCTCCTTCCGCGTGCACGAGCTTCGTCGCGTATGGCGGCACCATTGCCATCTCGAATCCCGGGAAGAGGATTGAGGGCTTCAGGAGCAAGTGGGTCTTGGTAGATGCCGGGCGCATCCACCCTAGGATGATCTTGCCCGCGGAGCAGCCCATGAGCTCCAGCGACTGGTGCCGAGCGGAGCTTACGGACCCCCACGCGAAACTCGTGTTGGAGAAGATGGACATGGACCTGAGGCCGGTCAGCACGGCGGCGACGAAGTTGACCGGTGCGTTGCTGCTGAGGGAGTTCCTGGAGCACCAGCTGGCTCCACTCCGGCAGTACTCACCTCCGATGTGGAGGCCTCATCCGAGCCCCGTGGCCTTGAGCGGCGAAGATTTGGCCGCGGTTCTCCAATCTCTGGTCGGGGGCGAGGTGGCAAGGTTGGAGGGCGCTCCCAAGCCCTTGTTCCTTCACGATGACTGGGAGCAGGTGGTGGAGTCCATCCCCGCTTTTAACGGGGATGGGCTCGTGCCCGTGGCGGCTTCCGAGGGACTGGTGGACGTGCCCTCCGGCGACTCCAGCAAGGAGGAGGATGAAGAGGAGTGGGAAAAGGGGCCTGACTCCGAGGCGACCGACGGAGAGTCGAGGGCTCCCCTCCCCCGGCGCAAGCCCCGCAATCTCCGCCTTTCTTCGAGCGACGATGACGAGGATGGAGACGAGCAGGTCGGCGGGAGCTTGCCCCTGATCCCGAAGAAGGACAGGACCGGGCTGATCTCCCGCGGGTCTGCCCCTGTCCCGAGGCAGTCTGCAGACGCGCCTTCGGCTTCCGAGGTTGACCCTTCCAGCCGGCTGTCAGGCTTCAAGTTTGGCCGGAGGCTGCCCGAGCTCACCGGCGATGACCCGTAAGTGCTTTACCCTTGTCTTGTTTTCTTATTCTGCTGCCGAGGCTTGACATTCGCATCTCTTGAATAGGATAGAGCCCGCGGCAAAGAAGCCGAAGGGGGCTCCTGAGGCTCCATCCGCGGCAGCACCTCCGCCTGTGGAGGAGGGTGACCGCGGAGCGCGGGCTTCTCCTGCCCGGTCGTCCTCGCGGGGCCTGGCCGAGCTGGCTGGGGCGAGCTCAGCCCCCATGGCCCAAGTGACTCCTGTGGTGCCTTTGCCCACTGCCGCCACCACAGCCGCTGGGGCGCAGCAGGCTCCACCTCAGGATGCTGTGGTCTTTCCGTCGCCGCCTTCTTCCCCAGTTCCGCCGACTGTTGTTTCTCCAACTCCTCCTGCCGTCCTAGAGCGTGCTGTTGCTGGACTGGACCGGCTGCGGTAGGATCTTCTCGGCGCCGACCCTCGCCTGGTGGCCGGGCGCTTGGAGCTGGCTTCAGGATGGATTCGCTCCGACGCCTCGATTCGGGCGGCGCTGGTTCAAGCCTCGATGGCCTGCGACGAGGATAGGCAGGCCATCCTTGAGATGAAGGCTGCTCGTGACGCAGCCCTGGGGGAGGTGGTTGAAGTCCGTGATCGTTGCAAGGTGCTGGAGGACGAGCTGCAAGGCCTGCGGGACCAACTCGCGAAAGAGGTTCGTCTTCGCCAGGAGCAAGAAGAAGGCATGAAGGCTCGCAAGGTGGACATAGAGGGCCGGGAGGCCAAGCTCAAGAAGCGCCGTGACCGCCTAGGTGCACTGGGGAAGGAGTTGGAGGCGACGAAGGTCGAGCTGGACCGCAAGGCCCAGGTTCTTGCCGAGGATCGCGTGGCCTTCGCAGACATGGAGAAGAAGGCTCGTGCTTCACTTAAGATGCTCTACGCGAGTGGCCTGGAGAGCCCACTGGCCAGAGCTGAGGACGGCCCCGCCAAGCTGCTTCCCTTCCTGTTTCGTGCTCTTGAGGATGTCACCCTTGGCCTTGGCCCCACGGCCGAGGCCGAGGCGCGTGTCCTGTCTTCTGCTGCGCTGACACGGGTCTTCACCCACATCTACCTTCGCGACCCCAGCACCGACCTCGACAGCCTGTTGGAGCCAGTAAGCGGCAGGGTGCCGCCGTCGCTGCCGAGGCCGTGAAGGGTCGCGCGGAGGCTCTGCTGGGGAGGTTCCGGGCCTTCAGTACCAAGTCGAAGCAGGATGCTTCTGGTCCTGCTGCTCCATGAGGCGGGGCCACCGGCGCTGCTCCACCGCCGCCAAGTGACTCCTCTACTGCTCCTGTCCTGCTTTTAATTCCTGCACATGCATCATGCCTCGGGGAGGCGTTTAAACTCGCGTTTGGTATCGAGACGACAGTATGGACTGTAATATTTGCTTTTAAATTCCTTGAATTTTATGCTTTTCTTCCCTACTTGCTTGTGTTCTACGCCGGTAGAGCCCGGCCCCACGCATACCTCACCCAGCATTAGCCCCGACCGGAAACCAGGACGGGACCAAAGGAGTGAGGGGCTACGGAGCCAGTTAGGCTCCTGAGTCGCGATGCTCAGGAGTCCCCCTTGGCGCACGAACAACAAGTAGGGAGGTGTGATGTAGGTGGATCTTCCGTTTTACGTCTGCAGAGCCCGACTCCGCGCGTACCTCACCCAGCATTAGCCCCGATCGGAAACCAGGATGGGACCAAAGGAGTGAGGGGCTACGGAGCCAGTTAGGCTCCTGAGTCTTAAGGTACCTCACCCAGCATTAGCCCCTACCTGGCGCGCCAAATGTCGGATTTCGGGTTCCGGCAGACCCTTAAGGTTCGAACACTGGGGTGCGCGCGAAGATTACGTCTTCTACCTCACCGTCTCGCAAAGATCTAGACTACTGAAAGAACTGCACAAGAGACACAAGGTTTATACTGGTTTGGGCCACCGTTGTGGTGTAATACCCTACTCCAGTGTGTGGTGGGTGGATTGCCTCTTGGGGCCGATGATGATGAACAATACAAGGAAGAACAGCCTCGCGAGGGTCTGTTCTTGGCTGGGGCGATGAACTGCTGGGAGGAGTTCAGCCACCTTTCTCTCTCTCTCTATGCTTCCAACCTCTCTATCTTACTCTCGCTTACTGGCCTCTCCTTCCTTTCTTCCAACCCCCACCCCCTTGCTCTATGGGCGGCTGGTCCTATTTATAGAGGCCCTGGTCCTCTTCCCAAATATCGAGCAGGAAGGGATCCAACAATGGCGGGCTAATTTGAAGGGGGACAGCAAGTATCAGCTATCCTGACAAAAGCAGTCTTCGCCTGCGCAAAGCTTTGGTGATGACGCCGTCTTGGGCTCCACGGTGACCTCCGTCTCGTAGTCCTCCTGGTCTTGGTCTCGTTGCACCGAAATGGCAACCTTTGCCTGATGCCTCGGTACTCCGCGGCTGCGCTTGCTCCCTTTGCACCAAAGAGGAAAGGAGGACGCTGCGCGGGCTGGCGCCCGCCTGGCGCCCTGAGTCGTCATGGCTTGCTTCACGGGCACCTCGCGAGGTACCCCGCCTTGATCTCTCCGCCTCCTCGCGAGCCAGCCTGACGAGGCCGTGCCTGAGGAAGCTCCGTGTCGTCCGCCCCGCGAGGCTTGGCCCCTGGCGAGGGTCTTGAGTCTTGTGTTGATGAAGATGGGCCGTGCTGGGCCCCCTTTTGAGCCACGCCGCAAGCCGCAGGCAGGCAAGTCTGGGGACCCCCGTTCCCAGAACGCCGACAGCTATGTCTTCTCGTTTGAATCTTTTGATCTAAGTGAATGTGATCGGACCCTAACCTTTCTGTGCTCCCTTCTCAAGTCTATCTATCCAAATCATATGCATTCTATTGAAACCGTCGAATGTCTTCTCTGCGTCCTTGTCAGCAGAAGATACAGAGACAAGCATTACATCTGTTTTAAATTATCAATACTTTGTGCCTGAAACCCGGAGAAGCGGGAACGACCACCGCGTGCGTGGGAACATGGAACAGCTTCCAAGGTGTTTCATGCATGCCACGTGTGCCTCAGATGTGAACCTCTAGGGGCACCTGCGTAATAACTCTGTGCCGTCCCTGTCCTTATAAATACACACCACACCCCAGTAATTATCTCTTCTTCCACCTCTCCTTCTCGCGCAAACTCTAGCGCCTCCGCTACCTCTCGACGACACCGGCGACGAAGCGCTTAGCTGCCGCGACCTCACCGACGCCGTCCTCATGCCGGTCGCGGACATCGTCTTCTCCGCCGTCGCCGTAGGTGTCCTCCGTCGCCAAGTTAGGGCACGGAAGATCGAACTGCTCGGCCTCGTCTTCTACTCCGTCTAGCAGTTCTTCGTGTGGTAAATAAAACCTCTTTTTTACTGTCCTTCTGATCTGATAGATTCATCCTTTTCAACCACAAGTGGTTTCTATCCCTACAAATTGGATATATCCCGTTCTGCATCTCATAACATGCCTAGTATATTCACTTATGCTTCACACACAGTTAGATTCCTCACTTGTACTTATTCTTGGATTCATACAAATCTGGAACCAACTCTCATCATATAAGTGAATGTCTTCGCGATATGAGGTCAATGTCTTCTAAACTGATTTATCTTCAAAATCTTCTGAGAATGCATATGACCTCTTCCCCTTTCCTCGCATCTCTAATGTTGTCACATGTACATGTCCGTGGGAGAATCCCTTGGTTCTCATAGTCTACATTCATTTGCAGAGATCTTACAGCGTCACATCAATTCTCCCGAAGCTAGTTCCTGTCTGACCAGCAGACGGAAGCCTTTGCAAGTTCTGAAGACATTCAGTCTGAACTTCATGGCGACAGAGAAATCAGTTAGGAAGGGTGGCAGACAGCGCCATGGGAACACAGCTAAGGACCTGCCACCAGATCTCTATGAGCTATACAAGTTAGATCCTGAAGAGACCTATGGTGAACGCAAGAACCGAATCCAATGGATTCGAAGACATTGGGCAGAGGAATGATTGAAGTACAAATTTGTCACTAACGAATATCCTGAAAAGAATGCCATCAAGGGCCCCTGGGGAGATATTATATACAAAGGTCTTTAGCCCAAGTCCAAGTCCGAAGCCATTGCTCAAGGCTTCTACCCCTGCATGGTGCGTGGACCTCAGCCTGCTAATGCCGACCCATCCAGTCTGCTATGATGTCATGAAGACAATCTCTTTAAGCGCAACTTCTAGTTTGCCAAAGAGTCTGCAAAGAAGAACAAGAAGGACCTTGGTCTAGACTTCAACCCGGGTCCATCTGCTCCTCGTGCCGATGGCACTCGTGATGCCGAACCTAATATCATCGGGCCTTTCTACAACCTCGACGGTCTCCTCACTCACATTGCTGTTCAGGGGCCGCCGTGGAGTACTCTGCAGATGACGCTCATTCTGATGAAGCGCCTGCTCCTCCCAAGCCTCAAAAGCAGAAGAAACCAAAGGCTTCAAAGCCCTCCATTGCACCAAAAGCTTCGCGTGCGAAGCCTCTGGCCACTGCACCTCCTGAAGCCAATGTGCAGTCTGAAGATCTCTCTCGCATCTCCAAGACTGAGAAGAAGAAGAAGCCCATCCAGATTTCCGGTCAAGCACTGACCCCAGCTGCCGTTCTGAGGAACGAGAATGAAGCCATTGATCTGTCAAGTGACGACGATCTTGGTGATGACGCTCTTGAGCTGCTGATAAAGAGCAAGGAAGAGGCGGAGATCTTCAATGGTCTACCCATGTTTGATGTGGATATCCTAAATAACTTCATTGATGAATGGTTTGAAAAGCCCAGCATCAACCTCGATGACCTTGAGCTTCCAATTGGCATCAGTGGCTCTTTCCACAGTGCCATTGCTATTGAGATGGCTCTTGCTCAGAAGATTGTTGAACTAAAGAACAAAATTGATTATGAGAAGGCTTAGTTCAAGAAGAATATGGCCAACCTCAGCGTGGCCGATGTTTAAAGCTTCAAGCAGACGCTACATGAGCTCAAGGAGCAGTTCCACCAGAAACGCCAGGAAGCAAAAGGTTCAAGAGAGAGAATGAAGTACTTTGCTGAGAAAAGTGTTCAAGCTCACAATGAAGCTGAAAAGCGCAAGGCTCTGGGGCGCCCTGGCATCGACCCTAGAATGGCTGCCAAGAAGAAGAAGAGGCCTGCTATGTCCCAAGATGAAGCATCAAGGCAGGAAGAACCTCGGATTGTCTTCCCTGCCAGTATGACAGGCTCGAAGCCTAAGGTCCCCACAACTGCTTCAGAACTGAAGAAGACAAGGGCAGCTGAAGCCGAAGCCCGAAAGCGCAAGACCAAGACCACCACTGACGATGCTCCACCGACCAAGAAGAGAAAAACCAAGAAGAAAGATCGGGTTGCTCCCACAGAGCCCCTTGTCGTCGAGCCAATCTCAGTTGCTCGTTCTGCGTCTGAACACCGTGAGCGTTAGTTGATAGTTCATGAGCCTGCTACCACAGAGGCTTCTGAAGATGAAGAAGATCCAGGTGTTGACCCCACCGCAGCTGAAGACATTGGTCCCCAAGACAATGTAGAAGATGATGAAGTCCTTCCTTAGATTGAGCACAACATGGTATCATCGCCTGTTCTGACGAACAGCGAGCTCATCAGCATTGGTCGTCCTTTGACGCCAATTGCTTAGGATGATTCATGGGCTGATCACCCTCAAGTCTCCCCCCGTCAAGAATCACCAAGTACCCCCCACCTCAAGCCACCACTCAGGTGCCTAAAGGTGATGACTTTGTGGTCCAGCCGACTCCCTCTTCAAAGGAGTCGCCCGCACTCCGCAGGCTTCTCGAAGGACCAAGGCCACAAGTCACTCTGTCGAGCGTTCCAGAAGCAGAAGAGTAACATAATTCAGTGGCACGACAAGTGTTCCCTGACGCCACTCCAGCTGTGTATGTCTCTGATTCCAAAGCAAAAGCTGCTGAAGACATTCCAGCTACATCAGCCAATGAGCAAGAACAACCAAGAGAAGAAGAAGAACATGTTGCTACATACTCATCCAACCCTGAAGTTGTTCTCAAGGAGAACGTGTCCGATCCTCCAGCTACTCGAGTGGAGGTTGAAAACTCTGAGGCGGCCACTAACACCAATACTGAAGCCAATGACGTTGTCATGGCTGAAGCTAATGTGGCGCCTGAAGCTAATGTGGTGCCAGAAGTGAATGCACCTAAAGCCAATGCTGCACCGGAAGCAAATCCGCAGCTCGAAGACAATGCCTCTGCTCATGTACCACCTCCCAGGCCACACACCTTTGAGCAAGCATTCTATCAAGGTCAACTTACCATCGTCCGCTGGCCCATTTTGGTTCCTCCACCTGCTACCGGTCCGCAATTTGACTATCATGTAGAGCACAGGCCTTAGGTCTAGAAGCCGAAGCCAAGGATGCCAAGGTTTCCAGGTACTGCTACTTCACCAGGATCATTTAATGTGAATGGCTTCATAGCACACAGCACCTTCTTTGATAGCGCCAAGAACCCATATTCCAAGCCAAGAATATCATCTGATAGGTTCTGGAGTTATCAGCAGCGCAATTACTATTCCTTCATACTATACAATCAGGGGCGCATTTTTCCTCATATGCGTCTAGACTGCGAAGCCATGGCTGGTCTTCCCTGCTTAGAAGAGGCACTTGACTGTTTCCATGATGCTGGTCTCCTGAACTTTGTGACTGCTAAAGAGCATTGGAATGAAGAGCTTTTGCTGCAATTCTATGCAACTCTCCACATTCGTGGCTACAACAGGGATCCGAAGACTTGGATCCTTGAGTGGATGACAGGCGATGTACACCATGAAGCCAAAGCCCAAGACATCAGTGAGCTTACTGCCCTGCCCACTCCTGGTGAACACTATGAACCAGGTTGTCAGCTTCACCGCAATGCCTTGGAGAGCATCTTCCAGAAGCCAGAGCCCAACATGAGCCAAATGCTGAGCATGATGAAGCCACTACCCCAAGACGCTGAATATTCAAAGGAGTTCTTTGTTGAAGACCTAGAGTATCTGCCCCGCTGATACGTCTCTGTCGTATCTATAATTTTTGATTGTTCCATGCCAATATTCTACAACTTTCATATACTTTCGGCAACTTTTTAAACTATTTTGGGACTAATATATTGATCTAGTGCCTAGTGCCAGTTCCTATTTGTTGCATGTTTTTTGTTTCGCAGAATATCCATATCAAACGAAGTCCAACCGGGATAAAAACTAATGGAGAATTTGTTTTGGAATATATATGATTTTTGGGAATAAAAATCCACGCGAGACGATGCCCGAGGGGGCCACAAGGCAGAGGGGCGCGCCCCTGACCCTCGTGGCCACCCCGTAAGGCGGCTGATGCCCTTCTTTCGCCGCAAGATAGCTAATATCCGCATAGAGATCGAGTTAAAATTTCAGCCCAATCGGAGTTACGGATCTCCGGGAAGATAAGAAACGGTGAAAGGGCAGAATCTGAGAACGCAGAAACAGAGGGAGAGACAGAGAGACAGATCCAATCTCGGAGGGGCTCTAGCCCCTCCCATGCCATGGAGGCCAAGGACCATATGGGAAACCCTTCTCCCATCTAGGGAGGAGGTTAAGGAAGAAGGATAAGGAGTGAGGGCTCTCTCCCCCTCACTTCCGGTGGCACCGGAGTGCCACCAGGGGCCATCATCATCACCGCAATCTTCACCAACAACTTCACCGCCATCATCACCAACTCTTCCCCCTCTGTGAAGTGGTGTAACCTCTCTCTTACCCGCTGTAATCTCTACTTAAACATGGTTCTCAACGCTATATATTATTTCCCAATGATGTATGGCTATCCTATGATGTTTGAGTAGATCTGTTTTGTTCTATGGGTTATTTGATGATCGTGATTGGTTTGAGTTGCATGTTTTATTATTGGTGCTGTCCTATGGTGCTCTCCGTGTCGCGCAAGCGTGAGGGATTCCCACTGTAGGGTTTGCAATATGTTCATGATTTGCTTATGGTGGGTGGCGTGAGTGACAGAAGCACATACCCGAGTAAGTAGATTGTTTGCGTATGGGATAAAGAGGACCTAATACTTTAATAGTACGGTTGGGTTTTACCTTAATGATCTTTAGTACTTGCGGATGCTTGCTAGATTTCCAATCATAAGTGCATATGATCCAAGTAGAGAAAGTATGTTAGCTTATGCCTCTCCCTCAAATAAAATTACAATAATGATTTCCGGTCTAGTTATCGATTGCTTAGGGACAAATAACTTTCTCGTAACAAAAAGCTCTTTACTAAAACTAACTTAGTTGTGTCTTTATCTAAACAGCCCCTACTTTTTATTTACTTGCTCTTTATTATCTTGCAAACCTATCCAAAAACACCTACATAATACCTCTAGTTTCATACTTGTTCTAGGTAAAGGGAACGTTAAGCGTGCGTAGAGTTGTATCGGTGGTCGATATAACTTGAGGGAATATTTGTTCTACCTTTAGCTCCTTGTTGGGTTCGACACTCTTACTTATTGAAAGAGGCTACTTGTGGGTTATCAAGACCTTTTTCTAGCGCCACTGCCGGGGAGTCATAGCGTGGGGTGAATATTCTCGTGTGTGCTTGTTTGCTTTATCACTAAGTAATTTTTATTTGCTGTTCTTAGTTGTTTTATATCTTTAGTTATGGGTAGGAAACACAAAATACCAAAAAAATTAGTTGTACCTATTGAACCAATGGTTGAAGAACCACTCAAAATCCACACTCCTGAAGCTTATTACTTGGATCATCTTCGATCCCTATGTGCTCGTGCTGAAACCCTGATACGTCTCTAACGTATCTATAATTTATGAAGTATTCATGCTATTATATTATCAACCTTGGATGTTTTATATGCATTTATATGCTATTTTATATGTTTTTTGGGACTAACCTATTAACCTAGAGCCCAGTGCCAGTTTCTGTTTTTTCCTTGTTTTTGAGTTTTACAGAAAAGGAATATCAAATGGAGTCCAATTGACGTGCCAATTTTTGACGATTTTTTATGGACCAAAAGAAGACCGGAGTAAAAGAGTTGGGCCAGAAGAGTCCCGGGCTGTCCACGAGGGTGGGGGGCGCGCCCACCCCCTGGGCATGGGCCCCTGCCTCGTGGACGCCTCGGGCACCTCCTTGACGTGAGACCGACGCCAAAAATTCCTATAAATACAGAAACCTCAGAAAATTAACCT
>NC_053026.1:268258987-268347244 GCF_003073215.2 Triticum urartu | reverse complement strand
TCGAACCCCTCCCCGATCCAGATGGGGATCGAGAGGAGTGGGGGAGGAGACGTGGGTGTGGGGGGGAAATGGGGTGCGGTAGCTAGTGTTTCGGGAGTGGGGAGGGCCATATAGGCCAGGGGCGACTAGGCCGGCCAGCTGGGCCGAATGGCCCAGTGGAGGGGGGGGCCTCTTCAATTTTGTTTTGTTTTGTTTTAATTTCTGTTGAGTGTTTTCTTTTTATTTATTTCTCCCTGCTTTATTTTAGTTACAATTTATTGTTTTAGTTTTTTGTGAAATATATACTTGGCATCTAATTTGGTATTTCAATTTAGTCCACTGCCACAAAAACTCTAGTCCCCAAATAATTTAGTTTGATATTTTATTTAATTAGTGAAGGCATTTAAATAATTAGTTTTGCTACTAATTAAATCATTATGGTGTAGTTAAGCATTTCATAAAAGTTTGGTTTCACCACCCCATTTACCTATGATTTATACGACACATTTAGAACATTTTAGTTTTTTTTGGAAAACTTTTGTTGTTTGGCTTAATTTCAAATTTGAATCGTTTTCGAACTAACGCGAGATTAGCGACAGTAACGGAGGTGACGTGGTGTCATTAGCAGAGGTTACTGTAGCTTGATTATCCGGGCGTCACAATTCTCCTCCACTACAAGAAATCTCGTCCCGAGATTTAGGAGCGGGAGTAAGGGGGGAGGGATCTGTTTACGAAATGCTAACGGATCTTCTCAATCTTGGTTGCTCTTCTCGAAGAGGTCGACCCATTATATTGATGTCTTCCTTTCTCTGCTTCAGGTCATCATGAGGAAGTCATCATATTTTTCTCCGGGAACTCCAACGCACTTAGGAATAGGTAAGGGGCCGCTTGGCTACGACAGCATGCTTACGAGGGAAACAATCTGGGGTTAACCATGAATGAGCATAAGATTATCTCTTAAGTTGAACATATAAAACACATCGAGAGTACGATATGAAGGTATAATGGGAGGGTCCAAGTGGGTAGCTAGCTGCTCAAAGTCTGAACCAGAGTGAGAAAGGGGTTCAGAGCGGCGAGAGTAAGCGTTGCATCTGATACTAGAATAGAGCAGTAGGAAGGTGGCTCAAGAATTACCTATGATGCCAAGCATAAGGGATAACTTTGAAGCAGGGATGTACAGGATTGTCAGGTTTCGATCTTGTGGAACTGTGGGTTATGGGCCCACCATGTGGGTAAAGTAGGGGGGCACTGACATCTTGCACGGTCATGATAGCAAGGCATCATGATAGCCAGGCATGTCAGAGAAGAGACTGTCGGTTATGTTGGCAACAACGTTGGTACCAAGGGCGAGGGACGAAGAGAACCATTTTCCTGCTCGTTGAACGAGGCGGACCAATAGGCAAAGTTCTCGTCCATCGGTGGCTACCGAAATGTCATCAACAATAGTAACAGGGTCTTGCTGACAGAATTGTACACTGAGGTGTTTACATAAGCAGGAGAATAATTCTTCTTGGATCATATAGATCACAAGAAAGGTTAAACCAAACAATGGAAAGGAAAATATGATTACCACATTGACAGAACAATGGAAAGGAAAATGTGTTAAAACACATATTCCCGGGGTAAATCCTTCCCACGGACAAGTAGGGCATGATATCCATGACAGGATTTAAAGTAGAAATCTCTTTAGGTAAGGGGAGAGAAATTTCATGATATTACCCATACAATGGTGTTTGGATAATTGAGCGAGAAACATTTAGCATTGGGCTTCAAATGTTCTTTGTGGAAAATTGGAGTACCACAGACATGCTTCGAGATAGTATTGACAAGGTCTTCAAGCGATGGTCGGCCTTTGGATACACAAAGAATCCATCAGGAAAAATTTATAAATCAAATCATCCAATTCCCTCATGGAAGAAGGGTTCTCCTTGCCAAAAAGGAAATTATAACAATAGGTCCTCCGGTCAGGTGTGCTAGGCATGACATCACCTTATCGAGTCATATAAGGACCAATGTTATAACTCTTGGAAATATGCCCCAACCATCATATCTGACCGAGGTTCAGATCCGATTGGTGTCAGGATACCTCTGACTTAGGATGCCAGAGAAGAAAAGGTGCAACACAAATTGACGAGATGGCAATGTAAGATTCTCAAGAAATGAACTATGGGAGCGAGTTCTGAAACCAGAGTTCATCATTAAACCAAGGAGAGGATGAGGGGGTGGCTGATGAACTCAGCGACAGTTCCTCGTGACTTCCAAAAGAGGGGTTTCCACAATTATGTGAAAAAGGAGATAACATTAGTCAGATCAAATGATATTATGATGTATGCTCGAGGAAATCATACACAATTAAAAAATGGTTGAAAGGTGCACCCGACATATGGGCTTAGGTAGCACGATCAATGTTAGAATGGTGATTCAATTATCCGAAGACTTAGAATGAAACTATCGCCCATTCACTTCAAATCAATAGGGTTGCTTAGAAGTCTTGAATTCACACGTCATAGCTCAATTGTCGGTATTCCGGTCAAAAACAATACGGGGACCAAGGAATGTACGGAGATGGCGAGAAGTATTATCATAACAAGAATTTTTAAGAGGTGGTGAAATTCTCACCACATTCTTGACAAAAGAGATGGTAATACTTCCAAGGTGAAGAAGAAAAACTGCGGGGTAGCAAGGATCTCAACGTGTAACACAAAACACGAACAAGTTTATGTTGAACGGAAGGCAATAAAGTGGTCAATGATAATATAAATCACCGAGGGAAAAGATGGTAATTCTCATCATGAATTCAATGGATATCCTGGAAGAGCCCAAGATGTTGGTGCTGATCTCGACACATTTGTCGAGAGATTTCATGAAGATGTAATCTATCGGCGATGACATCAAGTCAAAGGAATTATATAGCAAAAGGTTATCGGAACCATGGGTACGACACAAACTCAAAATAAAGCTTGTTGTCCAAGGTGAAAGATATGACGAGAAAGATCGACGTAAGCTTAGCTCATCGTCGAAAGTTGTGTTCCGGGAAGAAGGACCAGGTAGCACAATTAAAATTTAACACGATAATGATATAGCCAACCGGGCTAGGAATGACTTGAAGGATCATTAAACTCATAAGCAATAAAAATTACTTATAGTTATTGATTCGGAGTACAGACTCGATTCACTGTCGGTGTCCTTGAATGTCTACCAACTCAGAACCCGGGGAAAATTTTGGAATCAGTGAGAAATAATACTTGAAGAATAACTCATAAGAAGTTATGCAGTTCCGCGGTAATCTCGAGATACCAGAGGGGGGTAATACTCTATGACGGACCAAAGTAGAGGTTGGACTGGGGTATTGCTCTGCAGAAGACAAGTGCTTAAACTTTCACGAGAAATTGTATTTAATGGAGAACATGGTCGGAATCCACGATCATAAAGGATCGAACCATGGATACAAGATGAACTTATAACAAGGGGTAATTATTTTTACGAGCAGCTTCCATGATAAGTTATACATCGTGTCCCTGGGCATGAACGCAAGGTTCAAGGTCGACTCCCACTTCTTCAATGTATAACCTTCCATTCACTTTTCGCTTTGATATAGGCCTTAGTGTTGAATGTTTTACTTGGTGAAATACCAGATGAGTATGACTCGTGAAAACTTCCGAGTTCACACATATAAAGGAAGGCATTGGATCAACCCGTTAGGGTATCGTGGAAAAATATAACACAATCTTCAAGAGTAGATATCACCAGCTCGAAAGCAGAGCATGGTTGGCAAAAGGAGAGGATACAATTTACCAAAGGCATTATGTATCGGAGAAAGAACTCACAAGGTGATTAATTATGAAGGACACTGTCGGATAATAATCCGACAGTGGATATGGCGATCCACAATGGAGCTGATGTGAGTATCAATACCCAATCAGAGGAAGAAAGAATGCAAATGCATCGATTTATAGAACATTTGAATAATTCAACATCTAAATAGCATAGTGATTATGATTTTCAATTCAAGGGATCAGGAGAAAAAGCTCTGATCAAGGATGGATAAGTCAACTAGACTTAGGGGTAAGATCGATGGCAATCTGATTGGCCAAGAACTAGCTCATGTTCGAAAGACGTCTGAGCCGGAAGGTAATTTATAATGATCAACTGATGATTGCGTGCATTCACACACATATAGAATCAACGGACTTAAAATGATAGTGACAAAGGATGCCAATAGGATTACTAGACTTATTGGATTAACCAAAATGTAAGCAAGCAAGAATTTCAAGAGCAATAGGCTCCTGAGGATTTTTGGATGATCGAAAGGTATTTCAAAGTCCTTTGCGGAACACATGAACAACTGGGAATGAGCGGATACTCGATAAGTGCGAGGATTTATCCGTAGAGGTATTCATGTGGGTAATGAATTGCAAGGCAGTAGGCACAAAGTATTCTTGGAGCAATAGAGAGAATTTTCGAGGTATCTTGTAATAACAAGATCAATGGGATTGAAAGGACAAGTGTATGTAGTTATCCATAATAATATAACAGTGGTAGGGAATTTGCAAAGGCGATGGGCACAAGTGTCTCAAGAGAACAACGGAGATTATCTTTGGAATCTTCTGGTGAAGCAGTCGATCATCTGTAATGAAGGGGCTCTCCAGCAGGAAGTGGTAATGAGAACCTAGAGTTAGATTTTAGCAAAATCATTTAACCCGAATAGAAGAGAGATCAGAGTCCCAGAGTATAGGTCGAGGAATAAAAGATCCTAATACCACCCAATGGCGATGTGGGCCCATGGGCCGCACAGTCATGTTAGTAAAGCAGTTTTCATCAACTAGACTCGACTTCGGCCAAGGAGTGTGGAAGGGGGATTCCTACAGGCAGTCAGCTCTGATACCAACTTGTGACGCCCCCGATTTAATCGTACACTAATCATGCACGCAAATGTGTATGATCAAGATCAGGGACTCACGGGAAGATATCACAACACAACTCTAAAACATAAATAAGTCATACAAGCATCATATTACAAGCCAGGGGGCCTCGAGGGCTCGAATACAAGAGCTCGATCATAGTCGAGTCAGTGGAAGCAACAATATCTGAGTACAGACATAAGTTAAACAAGTTTGCCTTAAGAAGGCTAGCACAAACTGGGATACAGATCGAAAGAGGCGCAGGCCTCCTGCATGGGATCCTCCTAACTACTGCTGGTCGTCGTCAGCGGGCAACACGTAGTAGTAGTCACCTCCGGTGTAGTAGGAGTCGTCATCGAAGGTGGCGTCTGGCTCCTGGGCTCCAACATCTGGTTGCGACAACCAGGTAGAAGGGATAGGGGGAAAGAGGGAGAAAGCAACCGTGAGTACTCATCCAAAGTACTCGCAAGCAAGGAGCTATACTACATATGTATGCATTGGTATCAACTGGAATAAGGCTATTATATGTGGACTGAACTGCAGAAAGCCGAGATAAGGGGGGATAGCTAGTCCTTTCGAAGACTACGCTTCTGGCAGCCTCCGTCTTGCAGCATGTAGAGGAGAGTAGACTGAAGTCCTCCAAGTAGCATCGCATAGCATAATCCTAACCGATGATCCTCCCCTCGTCGCCCTGTGAGAGAGCGATCACCGGTTGTATCTGGCACTTGAAAGGGTATGTTTTATTAAGTATCCGGTTCTACTTGTCATAAGGTCAAGGTACAACTCCAAGTCGTCCTGTTACCGAAGATCACGGCTATTCGAATAGATTAACTTCCCTGCAGGGGTGCACCACATACCCCAACACGCTTGATCCCATTTGGCCGGACACACTTTCCTGGGTCATGCCCGACCGTGGAAGATCAACACGTCGCAGCCCCACCTAGGCACAACAGAGAGGTCAGCACGCCGGTCTAAACCTAAGCGCACAGGGGTCTGGGCCCATCGCCCATAGCACACCTGCACGTTGCGAACGCGGCCGGAAGTAGAACTAGCCCCCTTAATACAAGAGCAGGCTTATGGTCCAATCTGGCGCGCGCCACTCAGTCGCTGACGTCACGAAGGCTTCGGCTGATACCACGACGCCGGGATACCCATAACTACTCCCGCGTAGATGGTTAGTGCGTATAGACCAAATGGCCAGACTCAGATCAAATACCCAGATCTCGTTAAGCGTGTTAAGTGTCCACGAACGCCGACCAGGGCCAGGTCACCTCTCTCCTAGGTGGTCTCAACCTGCCCTGTCGCTCCGCCACAAGGTAACAGTCGGGGGCCGTCGGGAACCCAGGCCCACCACTACCTGGGTGGAACCACCTGCCCCTTCAGCCCCCATCTTCGAACAGTACCACAGGTAATGTAATAGTGTAAAGTATATAGCATATGCCCGTGATCACCTCCCGAAGTGATCACGGCCCAGTAGTATAGCACGGCAGACGGACAAGAGTGTAGGGCCACTGATGGAACACTAGCATCCTATACTAAGCAGTAGGATAGCAGGTAATGGTAATAACAGTATTAGCAAGGATAGGCTATGCATCAGGATAGGAATAACGGAAAGCAGTAACATGCTACACTACTCTAATGCAAGCAGTATAGAGAAGAGTAGGCGATATCTGGTGATCAAAGGGGGGGGCTTGCCTGGTTGCTCTGGCAAGAGAGAGGGGTCGTCAACACTGTAGTTGTACTGGGTAGCAGCGGCGTCGGTCTCGGTGTCTAGCGAGAGAAGAGGGGGAAGAAACAATAAATATAATGCAAACAACTGCATAATGATGCATGACATGACAAAACGTGACGCTAGGTGTGCCCTAACGCGGTACGAGGTGGTACCGGTGAAGGGGGAAAACATCCGGAAAGTATTCCCGGTGTTTCGCATTTTCGGACAGATGAGCCGAAGGGGGAAAGTTGCGTGTTCGCTATGCTAGGGATGCGTGGCGGACGAACGGGCAGCGTATCCGGATTCGTCTCGTCGTTCTGAGCAACTTTCACGTACAAAGTATTTTCATCCGATATACGGTTTATTTTATATTAATTTTCTAAAGTTTTAATTCATTTTTGGAATTAACAGATTTAATTTAAATAAAAACAGGTTTACTGCATCAGCATGACATCATCATGATGTCAGCAGTCAACAGTGTGTTTGACTGGGTCAACTGACGTGTGGGTCCCGTTCGTCATTAACTGTTTAATAACAGGTTTAATTAACAGAGTTAATGAGGTTAGTTAGTTAACTAGGTTAATTAAACACAATTAATTAAGTTAATTAATGTAATTAATTAATTAATTTTAATTATTGTTTATTTATTTATTTACTTATATTATTTGAAAAAAAAATATTTTATTTATAGTCCGTTTCGTTCTACTCTGAGGCTGGCCCCACTGGTTAGGGACCCAGCCCAACTGGGGCGGGCGAACGGGAAACGGGCACCGGGCGCGGGCGCTGCCCGAACGGGCACTGGGCGCTTCCGACCGCTGGCGATGACAAGGGCACGGCGGAGGCAGGCGGGGCTTCCGGCAGGGTGTCGGGGCACTGTCAGTGATGCGGGGCTAGGCACGCGGTTGGAGCAATTCCCGACTTCTCTTGGGATTTAATGGTATATGTAGTTGTTTATATCTTCGACAAGCTTGTTGCCTTGCTTCATAGTTCGATTGGATGGATATTGCTCAAAAATCAGTTTCTATACAAGGATGGGTAATGTGATGCAATTCAATACGAGGGTCTTGTGTTTGCTGCCACCCCTCATGGCACTATTTTTGCATGTAATCCTTATGCTTTCGGTATGTTTGTCTTCCACCATAATTATAATTGTTTCATCCACATGCATGCGGGCTAGCTAGTTTCACTTTACCAATTAACCTTCTTGTGTTTCCAAGGTCCTATGAACATTCCACCACCTATACACGAAAAATTTTATAACCAAGGGGGAGATGACGATGATGATGATCACGAGCATGAGGAGGCACATACTCAGTGGCGCCTGGCAACTTATTCTGATGGATCACCTCTTCTTGTCTGTATACAGGGCACCGCTGATGTGACTAAGGATGTAGGTGTTGTCTACCATGGTCACACTCTCCGGACCTATTCCAACATCCGTTGCAGGGTATTCGGGATGGATACTACTGTGCTAGCGCCAACACCTTCCCCCTGGTTTAGTATTCATACTCTTGGAGGAAACTCGCTCTTCCTTGGACAAAACTATCCAATCATGGTGAAAGGCGATCCAGCTGCTATTGGCACAACATAACTACCATTTATGAGAAGCAATTGTATCTATACCTCGGACATTGCTATGCTTCCCTACCTTGGCTATCCTAGTATGGGTCATGAAATAGGCCGCTTCAGCCTGGATGATCAGTCCTGCGTTGGTCTCGAGATTGAAAGTAGCGGGCCCTTCTAAGACAAACTCTTTTGGTTCAAATCACGTGTTTCCAACGCTGAGGAGTGGTTGCGTTCAAGTTCATTTCATTCCTTGTTATTTGTTGTGTGATGAAAACTTTAGTATTTACTGGAATGTTTTGTTGGAACTAATCTATAATCCAACATGTATCCTCGTTGTCGTTGTGTGTTTATGACTTGTTGCATGTAATGAATGGTACATTTTCATATGCATGTCATAAACTCAATTTATAAATGGTTTTCGAGTGTTAGTGCCGTAGTAGTATAGCCAGCATCCGTAGTAGTATGAAGTTGCCACATCACATAGAGCCAACCAATAGTTAGGTGTCGCACGGAGGCCGAGAAATATGGTGATAGCGTGACTGCGTGAGGTGGGCTTGTACGTAGTATGATGTAGGCACATGGCTTGCCGTGTTTCCTACTCCTCCGGTCTGCCTCCTTTTGCCGACACATGGGACATCCAGCATCGAGGTCGTGTCATGCAAGAAAATGGAGGGATAGTTGAAGCCACGTGATGTGCATGTTGGGTTAAACTATAAATAGAATCTTACAACTCTTGAGTAACTCCAAAAGAGGCCACCGAAGATCTTTATTCGATTTGTGTTTCATCACCAGCACGTCGAGGTGAAAGATGTGCAGGTTCAGTGGGTCCTCTTGCATTTTCACTGACATGTGGGACCGCATGTGAGCAAACAGACGATGCGCTCCGCACCTCTGCTGGCTGGCTGAGAAGAGAGATAGAGGAGGGCTGAGCACAGAATCCAGGAAATTTGTTCTATGTAACCAACACCTCGATATAGGCTCGATATAGTGGGGTGGCATGGGCCATACCTAGCATTCACGTATAGCAGTATGGCACTCGCCACCCACACGAGTCCCATCTGACACCAATTTTCCTGGAGTCCGTGCTACAACCATCTCTTCTCCCTCCCGTTTTCTCAGCCATCGCGTGCTGGGTGTAGTGGGGGTTTGCTGATAGTCGGTTTGCTCAACTGTGGTCCCACTTGTAAGTGAAAATGCAACACAACACACATTCCCCTTGAGTGGCGTGCTGGACCAACCATGTGGGGGTGCGACGCGAACACAACAAGCTTTTCCTTTTGAACTTGTAACTTGTAAAATTTGGTTCTACTCCATGGCGTGACAGATAGATAGAAATAACGATTTTCCCTAGAGTAATGAGAAGTTTGGTTCTGGCGCGGTTCATGCATGGAGTACGTACGGAAATTATGAAGTTGATGCGAAAGGTAAGATAATTACTAGTAGTACCATATACTACTACATGGATTTGATGGAAAGATAAAGATACATACGGATCCATCAACGACATCCTCACGCCCTAGTGCGCCGGGTCACCAACCGGCGTGTGAGGAGCAGCCGCGTTGGCGGCGAGCTCAACGTGGTTCTGAACAATGCTGTCCAAGGTTGCCCTGCGGGTCAAGAAGGCCAGCGACCTATCGTCCTCCTCTGGCATGTAGTAGTCCTTGTGGACGATTTGTGCATAGACGTGGGTGATTATGTCGACCGTGTCTTGCTGCGCCAGGCGGTGCGTGGAGAGCGCGACCTTGAGGTGGACATTCTCCGGCGTGACGGCGGGCAGTCACAGGTCCACCAGTTTGTCGAAGAGGTTGTCACCATAGAGGCCGTTGAGGGTGGCGGGCATCGCGGAGCCTGGGCGCGTGGGCTGGAGGCGTATGTCAAGGTCGTCCACGAGCTTGTTGACGATGGTGAACTTGTCGAGGAAGCCGACGAGGACCTTTTCGAACAAGGAGACGAACCTGTCGTCCAAGCGCCTCTCACCCTGGCAGCCTCAAGCACGACCTAGAGATGTTCCTCGGTGCCGGGCCGTTGGCCGGCATCGTGGACCATGTGGCACAGTCGGCTGATGCTCGCGCTCATCGCCTCCATGAGTCTAGCTTCTAGTCAACTGATCTTGCGATTGGAGTGATCACTCTTGCCCTTGGTTATGGTGCGTAGCTGCGTAGGATTTCGTAGATTGGACTGGCGGGGACGCCAGGGAGCCTTTATATGAGAAGTGCATACTGCGTTGCATTGACGTGTGTGTTGGCCATCTACTCCTCGTCCCTCTACTACACCTGCTTTTGGCTGTATGACAGGTGGGCCAGCCACCTATTGGGCCCACATGTCATTCACCCAAATTGTAAGGCCCTCCGATGCGGCTATATCTCCCACATGTTGAAGCACTACTTAGAGGCATAACCGCATTGAAAGCAATGTCGCAAGGGAGGTAATCTTCACACAACCCATGAAATACAATAGGGGAAAAAGATACATAGTTGGCTTACACTCGCCACTTCACACAATTACATGAATAAAACATTACATCATCCAGATACAATCAAGGTCCGACTACGGAACCAAAATAAAAGAAGAAACCCAAATGCGACAAGGTCCCCGATCGACCCCAACTGGGCTCCACTATTGATCAACTAGAACGAAACAATCCAAAGGACAAGATCTTCAACGAGCTCCTCCTTGAGCTTGGTTGTGTCATCTTCACGGACTCAACGGCACCTGCAAACTGGTTTTGGATGTAACTGTGAGCCACGGGGACTCAGCAATCTCGCACGCTCACGATCAAGACTATTTAAGCTTATGGGTAAGGTAGAGGTATGATGTGGAGCTGCAGCAAGCGACTAGCATATATGGTGGCTAACATACGCAAATGAGAGTGAGAAGAGAAGGCAAAGGACGGTCGATAAAAGTATGATCAAGAAGTGATCCTATAGCAACCTACGTCAAACATAACTCCAACACCGTGTTCACTTCCCGGACTCCGCCGAGAAGAGACCATCACGGTTACACACGCGGTTGATGTATTTTAATTAAGGTCAACTTTAGGTTTTCTACAACCGGACGTTAACAAATTCCCATCTTCCCATAACCGCGGGCACGGCTTTCGAAAGTTCAAATCCCTGCAGGGGTGTCCCAACTTAGCCCATCACAAGCTCTCACGGCCAACAAAGGAATAGACCTCCTCCCGAGACATTCCGATCATACTCGGTATCCCGGTTCTACAAGACATTTCGACAGGGTAAAACTAAACCAGCAACACCGCCCGAATGTGCCGACAAATCCCGATAGGAGCTGCACATATCTCTTTCTCAGGGCACACTCAGATTGTACAAACTTCCGGTAGGCCAGCCCAGAGTTGCCCCTGGTGGCCACCGGCGGCTGACAGTTTGGACCAACACTCAGAGGAGCACTGGCCCGGGGGGGTTAAAATAATGATGACCCTCGAGAGCGCGACTCCCAAGGGAAAAGAAAAGGCTAGGTGGAAAATGGTAAAACCAATGTTGGGCATTGCTGGAGGAGTTTTACTCAAGGCAAACTGTCAAGGGGTTCCCATAATAGCCCAACCGCGTAAGGAAACGCAAAATCCGGGAACATAACACCGATATGACGGAAACTAGGGCGGCAAGAGTGGAACAAAACACCAGGCATAAGGCCGAGCCTTCCACCCTTTACCAAGTATATAGATGCATTAATTAAATAAGATATATTGTGATATCCCAACAAGTAAACATGTTCCAACAACGAACAACATCTCCATGTTCCCACAAGGAACAAACTTCAATCTTCACCTTCAACTAACAATGCTATAAGAGGGGCTGAGCAAAGCGGTAACATAGCCAAACAACGGTTTGCTAGGACAAGGTGTGTTAGAGGCTTGGTTTAACAATATGGGAGGCATGATAAGCAAGTGGTAGGTATCGCAGCATAGGCATAGAAAAAGAGCGAGCAGCTAGCATAGCAAAGATAGTAGTGATTTCGGGGGTATGATCATCTTGCCTGAAATCCCGCAAGGAAGAAGAACGAGTCCATGAAGAACACAAACGGATGTGGACGAATGGGTCCTCACAAACGCGACGTTAACGGAACCAACCCGAAGAAGCAAACACCGGAAAGAAGCACACAACATAGTAAACAACAAACACATGAACATGGTATGATATGCGGGATGCGGGATGCGATGCATATGCAAGAATTGACAAGGAATGCATGAACCTGGCTCAACATGGAAATCCAAGTGTGCCACTAGAAAGGTGATATGAAATCGCTTGAAAATGATATAAAGATCACCGGAATCGGAGTTACGGTTTGGAAATGGCAAGCGATTCAAATATGACCACATTCTACGATTTACAGCAAGTAGCCATCTAAATGCAACAAGATGAACATGCTACAGCACTCAAACATGACAACAAAATACATGGCAGGGATGCATTCAAGATGCTTAACAAAAGTCTAGCACTGAGCTATGGCCAATTCATCCATTAACATGTTCAAACAAGCATGGCAAAAATGCATTTGGCAAACAGATCTCAGACTTAGTGAAATTAACACTTGTCTGGAATTTCAGATCAGATAGCACTCTTTGGAGCAACAAAACTACATGCTACAAGACCTGAATGTGGAAAAGTAAAGCATGGCATGGAGCTACTCAAAGAGCTTAACAAAAGTCCCTTAGTGACCTTGAGCCAAAAGGGATCAGAAAATAAATTTGCAAGCATGTGAACATGGCAAAAACATAATCAGTTCTCAGACTTAGTGAAAACTGGAGCATGCTGAAAACAGATATCAAGTAGGCATATTAATGAGCTCGATGCAGTCACTACAGAGCAAGTCATGACAAGCTAAGCATACACCCATCGAGAATACACAAAATACAAGCTAGACATGGCAAGAACAATAACATAGCATGCACGGATCAACTACAACATCCTCGGCAAAATCGCTAACAAGTAGACAATCTGCCCAGATTCACGAAGTAGCAAAGTAGAGCTTGATTGACTCAAGTTAGGGTGCTCCATAATTGCAAACAAAGACATGGATGGATAGAGCAATACAAGATTAACAAAACATCCTTACTTATCATCCTCAAAAGAGGCACAGATCACTAGGAAACAACATGAACATATGGCCATATGAGATAAACAGATCAAGGACTTAGTGGAAATGCTAAGTCCCTGAAACAGCATTACCAAGTGCCTCACTTTGCAAGCTTGTGCTAGTCACCACACACATCACAAAAATACATGGGTTGCACCTCTGGAAAGATGGCAAAACCCTTAACAAAACATATGTAGAGCTCATGGGCATATCATGCACACAATAATCATGGCAAAAATGACAAATAGCTAAATGGAGCAGCAGATCTGACAAATAACTCAAATAGCATTCTTCTAACAGCATTTCGGCCATCAAGATTAACATAAATGAAAATGATGCAATGGAATGAAATGATCTAATCTCTGAGGCGAACATTTTGATATGCTAAATGCCCAAAACGGATCAACGGATGCAAAGTTACAGCACGATGAAGATGGGCATATGAAACATGGAAATTTCAGGGACTTACGGAAAAATCAACCTCTCTCAGATCTCAGATCTAGGGTTCCGTGGCACAAACATCGAGGATTGCCGGAAGAGTCACCAAAGACAGGGGAGGCGGTGGCTGGAGCAGTGAGGGAGAGGAAGGAGCTCGCCGGAGGGGGAGCTCAGCGCTGGATCCGTCACCGGAGAGGAGTGGGGGCGGCGGCCTGGCGCGGTCGCGGCGCGGGCACGGAGCACATGGCGGTGGCGGCGGGGCCGAAGCAACGGCGATGCGGCACGGTGGCCAATGCGCCGGTGACGAGACGGCAGGCGGCGAAGCGAGGATGGAGCGGCGGCTGCCTCGCGCGGATGGCGCGGCCTCGCCGGACGGAGGCGCGGGCGATTCAGGCCCCGCGGGCCCGCGGCGGCGGAGGAGAGAGGAGGGCGCGGCTCTGACAGGTGGCGCGCGCGGAGTGGCGGGGAGCGGCGGCGGGGCGACGTGGCAGCTCCGGATTGGTCCGGGTGAGGTGGCGGCGGCGGTGGACATTGTCCGGCGCGGTGGAGAAGTGTCCGGCGGCGCGGTGGAGAAGGGGCTAGGGTTTCGTCCGCGAAAATGAACGGGGTGCACGTATTTATAGGTAGAGGGAGCTAGGAGAGTCCAGATGAGGTGCGGTTTTCGGCCACGCGATCGTGATCGAACGACCGATAGGATGGAAGGGTCTTAGGTGGGTTTTGGGCCAAATTGGAAGGGTGTTGGCCTGCAACACACACGAGGCCTTTTCGGTCCCTCGGTTAACCGTTGGAGCATCAAACGAAGTCCAAATAGTACGAAACTTGACAGGCGGTCTACCGGTAGTTAACCAAGGCCGCATGGCAAGTCTCAGTCCAATCCGGAAATGTTTAATCCCCACACATGAGAAGAAGACAGAAATGACCACCGGAGGAGAACGAAGCACCGGAATGCAAAACTGACAACGGGGAAAATGCTCAGATGCATGAGACGAACACGTATGCAAATGAAATGCACATGATGACATGACATGCAATGTATGACACGCAAGCAATGACATGGCGACAACAGCTAATAAGTGGAGGACACGTGGCACATCAGTCTCGGGGCGTTACAACACTCCACTACTACGAGAGGATCTCGTCCCGAGATCTAGAATGGCACCGGGGGAAAACAGAAGAGAAAGAGAAGGGGCAAAAACTAAGTTGCTTCTTTGAACAATGAGTGAAACCAAAGAACCTTGAAAGGTTGAGCAATTTCGAGAAAACAATACAACGAAGATGAACGAAGTATAAGGCACTCTGTTAGGAAAGAGGAACGAGGAAGAAGAAAGTTGAAAACGCTCCGGTTGAAAAAAGATGCAAAGCTTGATACGGCGAAAAGAACTTGAGCAAAGGGGCACAATACTCCGGTTAAATGGATAACCCAAGAAAAGAACACGATCCTGAAAAAACAAGAAGATGGGTTGAAGAGAGCAACATCACATGCCTCCGGAGGAAAGAAATAGAAGATAGATCATTGAAATAAAGAATGGAGAAGAAAAGGCCAATTTCTGCCACAAAAGAGTTTGAAAAGGCATCCTTAGGATAAGGGTTGAACGGAGTTGTTGTGAAAACCCACAACGAAAAGAATAAGCTTTAAATGGTCTTATGGGGTACATCTCAAATTATGAGGTGACAATCTGCCACTCACGGGAAAGAATTGTATTGATATGGACAAGGAGACGAGAAAATATTTCACCGGAAGGATAAAGAAGAGCTTGGGTCAAATATAAACACCATGATAGCAACAATCCTCAGGGAAGGCTTTAGGTGAAATATAACCCAATATAACTCCAATGAAGAGACTGATGGACTTAAAATACCTCATTCTTAACAATATGTGAATCATGAAGCATGAACTCAAATTATCAAGAATGTCATAATACCACCTCCAAAGATATGGTAGAAAGAAATCGCACTCAGGATTGCAGGATGAAGAATGCTAGAGCTCCTCTGAAAAGAAAATTGATAAACATTCGAGAAGGAATATAAATCCTTGATGAACCATCATGTAGAACCTTCATGAAGAACTCCGATAAACAAAAGGTAACGAAAAGAAAGAGAAGTTGAAAACACAAGGTGAAACCTTGTAATGATTTAGATGGATCTCCGTGATAATTAGAGCTTGGAACTCCGGGAAAGAAAGATGAACACTTGAAACCAAGAATAAGTATGATGAGCCACTCTGGAAAACAGGAATTGAATAAAATTGATGAAACAAGAATAAGAATTCATTATGCTTATCCTTCACCAATTTAAATTGATGACAAGCAGCGGATTTGGCATACCACTTATTCTCGTCGAAAGGATTAAATAGATATAGCGTCAACTTGGGAAGGTCTTCAATGCACCACCGGTAGGCTTGAAATAACGAATAAATTGATATGATAACGAAGGAAGAGAAGTCTTGAACGAACCACCGTAAGAATTAAAAATGAACAAAGAAAAGATAAGGAAGACACCGGGAAGAATTAGCAAATGAATGAAGATTCTTGAGGGAATTTAGACCCATGAGAACGAAGAGATCACGAGCCGATTAGAGATCTCTTGAACGATGCACCGGTAGGATTGGAGAAAGAGAGCTGAAAGCTGAGAATGAATAAACCTGAATTGATGGACTCCGGATGGATAAAAAGAATTCTCACAATCGAAAAATTATGAGAGGATGGCAACAAGTTAGAATCATGAATCTTGAAGAGAATGGAGCAATATATGGAGGAACAAGTCTTCTTCGGTCTTCAAAATCTGAGAATGACGACGAGAAATACCACCAATAATTATTGAGGCACCGGAATAAAGAAGAATATAAAAGTTGAGCCAACGATGAAAAAAAATAAAAATTGTGAAAGATCTAGGAGAAGACATTTGACTGATGATAAATCATTCTTACGTCAAACTTTGAAAAGAAACATGAGGATAGCTCCGAGAAGATTGGAAGAGTCAGGTAAGATCCTGGGAAAAGACCTGTGGGTTAGGGCCCGCTCAAAAGAAACACCGTTGAAATGATTTAAAGAGAGAGATTGCACCGGTTGAGTTACATGGCTTGAATGAGATAACAATCTCGAAATAGGTTGAGCGGATCTTGGATGACAAGACGAGCCTTCTGAGATATCTTGAGCACTCCGGGACAATAGAATAGCGAGAGGTGAACGATTAAGAATTGCACCGGCATGAGAAAACATTGAAATACGGAAAGGACATGATCAACAAAGCTTGACTTGAAACCACCGGAGAAGAAAAAGAATGAATAATGGTGAACTAGAAACTTCGTTAAAATCTTCATGAGCATCACCGGGTAAGAACATGAAGGAAGAAGAATGGAGAGACTTCCATAATAAAATGGATACTTGATAAAGAAATCCGAGTCCTTAAAAAAAAAGGGGGGGGGGGGGGGGAAAAACAAAGGCAACTTGGGATGGAAGAAAACGACACCGTGGAGAAAGCTGAGATTGGATCTTGCGGATGTTGAAATGTTCGGATCCACTTGAAGAGAAACACACTGGTGAAAAGGATTGACATGACAGACTCGATGATCGAGAAGGATTAGTATTCACATCGGAGCATGAGAACACCATTTGGGGAAGGTATGGAATCAACACTTGTCATTGAAGCAACTCGAATACCACAACTCAAAACAAAACAAAGGATTGGCTTGCAGAATAAGCCGGAAGAAACATATGATAGAGATTTCGTCCGAAGTTGTCGTGGTCGGGCCTACACGGGCTCGATCGTACAACACCATCATGTACAAGGCAGTGCACATGACATACGAAGCGTCCCCGAGTCGGCATAGCCAAGGACTCTTTAAGACACAACGAGACCACTGTAAAACCGACTGTGAATAGGCGGACCACTAGACATCGAACCCCAATTTCATACCATACATCTGTCGGAAAGATATCCTAAGAGCTACTTGAATTCCCACCTATGAAACTCCCGAACCTTTCTGGTTATGCAATCAGGTGTTGGGGATACAGGGGAAGCATAATATCTCACCCAAACTAGCAAATCCTACATCCAGCTGTATCCATCCTTCAACACATAACCGAGAAAAACTTCGGAAACCATCTACCTCAACCTTCGAAAAGCATCCGTTATACAAGTTATGGCGATATTCCCGAACTCCCGCCCTAGTACTGGGTGGCGTCGAGGTTATCTCACCAACGAACTATATAAAAGAGATTTTCAATGTCGGCATACTAAACTCAGGTATTCCAGAACTGCAACGATAAAATTGTGATGACAACACCTCGGAGCTCAACTCCCCGGGATACTGCCACAAAACCCCTGACAGGAGGCACCAAGACAATGTTCTCGTCACAAAACCATCAAAACGATTCCAAGATACCCGCGTGATCCTAAATTTTTTTTAGTGAAATTTGAGAAGAGAAGAGTCAAAACTCTACATCAGGATGCCTTACCAGAGTGATGAGGAGACTGGGAAGTAAAAAGAATTCCTAAACTCTCTGATATATAATTCCTAAATGACTCAAAACATTTTTCTAGACACAACTCGGCTGCTAAAAACGATCAAGCAATGGGGCTCCTAAGGTCAGGGAAGGCTCTGATACCAACTTGTAAGGCCCTCGATGCGGCTATATCTCCCACGTGTCGAAGCACGACTTAGAGGCATAACCGCATTGAAAGCAATGTCTCAAGGGAGGTAATCTTCACACAACCCATGTAATACAATAGGGGAAAAAGATACATAGTTGGCTTACACTCGCCACTTCACACAATTACATGAATAAAACATTACATCATCCAGATACAATCAAGGTCCGACTACAGAACCAAAATAAAAGAAGAACCCCAAATGCGACAAGGTCCCCGATCGACCCCAACTGGGCTCCACTACTGATCAACTAGAACGAAACAACACAAAGGACAAGATCTTCAACGAGCTCCTCCTTGAGCTTGGTTGCGTCATCTACACAGACTCAACGGCACCTGCAAACTGGTTTTGGAAGTAACTATGAGCCACGGGGACTCAGCAATCTCGCACCCTTGCGATCAAGACTATTTAAGCTTATGGGTAAGGTAGAGGTATGATGTGGAGCTGCAGCAAGCGACTAGCATATATGGTGGCTAACATACGCAAATGAGAGTGAGAAGAGAAGGCAAAGGACGGTCGATAAAAGTATGATCAAGAAGTGATCCTATAGCAACCTACGTCAAACATAACTCCAACACCGTGTTCACTTCCCGGACTTCGCTGAGAAGAGACCATCACGGTTACACACGCGGTTGATGTATTTTAATTAAGGTCAACTTTAGGTTTTCTACAACCGGACGTTAACAAATTCCCATCTGCCCATAACCGCGGGCATGACTTTCGAAAGTTCAAATCCCTGTAGGGGTGTCCCAACTTAGCCCATCATAAGCTCTCATGGTCAACGAAGGAATAGACCTCCTCCCGAGACATTCTGATAAGACTCGGTATCCCGGTTCTACAAGACATTTCGACAGGGTAAAACTAAACCAGCAACACCGCCCAAATGTGTCGACAAATCCCGATAGGAGCTGCACATATCTCTTTCTCAGGGCACACTCAGATTGTCCAAACTTCCGGTAGGCCAGCCCAGAGTTGCCCCTGGTGGCCACCGGCGGCTAACAGTTTGGACCAACACTCAGAGGAGCACTGGCCCGGGGGGGTTAAAATAATGATGACCCTCGAGAGCGCGACTCCAAAGGGAAAAGAAAAGGCTAGGTGGCAAATGGTAAAACCAATGTTGGGCATTGCTGGAGGAGTTTTACTCAAGGCAAACTATCAAGAGGTTCCCATAATAGCCCAACCGCGTAAGGAAACACAAAATCCGGGAACATAACACCGATATGACGGAAACTAGGGCGGCAAGAGTGGAACAAAACACCAGGCATAAGGCCGAGCCTTCCACCCTTTACCAAGTATATAGATGCATTAATTAAATAAGATATATTGTGATATCCCAACAAGTAAACATGTTCCAACAAGGAACAACATCTCCATGTTCCCACAAGGAACAAACTTCAATCTTCACCTGCAACTCACAACGCTATAAGAGGGGCTGAGCAAAGCGGTAACATATCCAAACAACGGTTTGCTAGGACAAGGTGGGTTAGAGGCTTGGTTTAACAATATGGGAGGCATGATAAGCAAGTGGTAGGTATCGCAGCATAGGCATAGCAAAAGAGCGAGCAACTAGCATAGCAAAGATAGTACTGATTTCGGGGGTATGATCATCTTGCCTGAAATCCCGCAAGGAAGAAGAACGAGTCCATGAAGAAGAAAAAACGGATGTAGACGAACGGGTCATCACAAATGCGACGTTACCGGAACCAACCCGAAGAAGAAAACACCGGAAAGAAGCACACAACATAGTAAACAACCAACACATGAACATGGTATGATATGCGGGATGCGATGCATATGCAAGAATTGACAACGAATGCATGAACCTGGCCTCAACATGGAAATCCAAGTGTGCCACTGGAAAGGTGAGATGAAATCGCTTGAAAATGATATACAGATCACCGGAATCGGAGTTACGGTTTGGAAATGGCAAGCGATTCAAATATGACCACATTCTGCGATTTACAGCAAGTAGCCATCTAAATGCAACAAGATGAACATGCTACAGCACTCAAACATGACAACAAAATACATGGCAGGGATGCATTCAAGATGCTTAACAAAATTCTAGCACTGAGATATGGCCAATTCATCCATTAACAGGTTCAAACAAGCATGGCAAAAATGCATTTGGCAAACAGATCCCAGACTTAGTGAAATTAACACTTGTCTGGAATTTCAGATCAGATAGCACTCTTTGGAGCAACAAAACTACATGCTACAGGACCTGAACATTGCAAAGTAAAGCATGGAATGGAGCTACTCAAAGAGCTTAACAAAAGTCCCTTAGTGACCTTGAGCCAAAAGGTATCAGAAAATACATTTGCAAGCATGTGAACATGGCAAAAACATAATCAGTTCTCAGACTTAGTGAAAACTGGAGCATGCTGAAAACAGATATCAAGTAGGCATGTTAACGAGCTCGATGCACTCACTACAGAGCAAGTCATGACAAGCTAAGCATACACCCATCAAGAATACAGAAAATACAAGCTAGACATGGCAAGAACAATAACATAGCATGCACGGATCAACTACAACATCCTTGGCAAAATCGCTAACAAGTAGACAATCTGCCCGGATTCACGAAGTAGCAAAGTAGAGCTCGATTGACTCAAGTTAGGGTGCTCCATAATTGCAAACAAAGACATGGATGGATAGAGCACTACAAGATTAACAAAAATACTAAGTCCCTGAAAACGGCATTAGTGGAAACAACATGAACATATGGCCATATGAGATAAACAGATCAAGGACTTAGTGGAAATGCTAAGTCCCTGAAAACAGCATTACCAAGTGCCTCACTTTGCAAGCTTGTGCTAGTCACCACACACATCACAAAAATACATGGGTTACACCTCTGGAAAGATGGCAAAACCCTTAACAAAACATATGTAGAGCTCATGGGCATATCATGCGCACAATAATCATGGCAAAAATGACAAATATCTAAATGGAGGAGCAGATCTGACAAATAACTCAAGTAGCATTCTTGTAACAGCATTTCGGGCATCAAGATGAACTTAAATGAAAATGATGCAATGGAATGAAATGATGTAATCTCTGAGGCGAACGTTTTGATATGCTATATGCCCAAAACGGGTCAACGGATGCAAAGTTACAGCATGCTGAAGATGGGCATATGAAACATGGAAATTTCGGGGACTTACGGAAAAATCAACCTCTCTCAGATCTCAGATCTCAGATCTAGGGTTCCGTGGCACAAACTTCGAGGATCGCCGGAAGAGTCGTCGGAGACAGGGGAGGCGGTGGCCGGAGCAGTGAGGGAGAGGAAGGAGCTCGCCGGAGGGGGAGCTCGGCGCCGGATCCGTCGCCGGAGAGGAGTGGGGGCGGCGGCCTGGCGCGGTCATGGAGCGGGCATGGAGCACATGGCGGCGGCAGCGGGGCCGAAGCAACGGCGATGCGGCGCGGTGGCCAGTGCGCTGGTGACGAGACGGCAGGCGGCAAAGTGAGGATGGAGTGTCGGCTGCCTCGCGCGGATGGCGCGGCCTCGCCGGACGGAGGCGCGGGCGATTCGGCAGCTCCGGATTGGTCCGGGTGAGGTGGCGGCGGCGGACATTGTCCAGCGCAGTGGAGAAGTGTCCGGCGGCGCGGTGGAGAAGGGGCTAGGGTTTCGTCCGCGAAAATGAACGGGGTGCACGTATTTATAGGTAGAGGGAGCTAGGAGTCCAAATGAGGTGCGGTTTTCGGCCACGCGATCATGATCGAACGACCGAGAGGATGGAAGGGGCTTAGGTGGGTTTTGGGCCAAATTGGAAGGGTGTTGGCCTGCAACACACACGAGGCCTTTTCGGTCCCTCGGTTAACCGTTGGAGCATCAAACGAAGTCCAAATGGTACGAAACTTGACAGGCGGTCTACCGGTAGTAAACCAAGGCCACATGGCAAGTCTCGGTCCAATTCAGAAATGTTTAATCCCCACACACGAGAAGAAGACAGAAATGACCACCGGAGGAGAACGAAGCGCTGGAATGCAAAACTGACAACGGGGAAAATGCTCGGATGCATGAGACGAACACGTATGCAAATCAAATGCACATGATGACATGATATGCAATGTATGACACACAAGCAATGACATGGCAACAACAGCTAATAAGCGGAGGACACGTGGCACATCGGTCTCAGGGCGTTACAATCATGCTCCGACTTCATCACATAACGGTTCACCATACGTGCATGCTACGGGAATCACAAATTTCAACACACGTATTTCTCAAATTCACAACTACTCAGGTAGCATGACTCTAATATCACCATCTCCATATCTCAAAACAATTATCAAATATCAAACTTCTCATAGCATTCAATGCACTTCTATGAATGTTTTTATATTATAGAAAATTTCCATGTTGTTCTAAAGGACTCTCAAAATAATATAGGTGAAGCATGAGATAACAATAGTTTCTATAAAACTAATCCACCACCGTGCTCTAAAAGATATAAGTGAAGCACTAGAGCAAAAACTATATAGCTCAAAAGATATAAGTGAAGCACATAGAGTGTTCTAATAAATTTCAAATCATGTGAGTCTCTCTCAAAAGGTGTGTACAGCAAGGATTATTGTGGTAAACTAAAAATAAAAGACTCAAATCATACAAGACGCTCCAAGCAAAACACATATCATGTGGTGAATAAAAATATAGCTCCAAGTAAAGTTACCGATAGACGAAGACGAAAGAGGGGATGCCTTCCGGGGCATCCTCAACCGTAGGCTTTTTGGTGTCCTTGAATTTTACCTTGGGGTGCCATGGGCATCCCGAAGCTTAGGATCTTGCCAATCCTTGTTCCATAATCCATCAAATCCTTACCCAAAACTTGAAAACTTCACAACACAAAACTCAAAATAGAAAATCTTGTGAGCTCTGTTAGCAAAAAAAAACACCACTTCAAGGTACTGTAATGAACTCGTTATTTATTTATATTGGTGTTAAACCTACTTTATTCCAACTTCTCTATGGTTTATAAACTCTTTTACTAGCCATAGATTCATCAAAATAAGCAAACAACACATGAAAAACAGAATCTGTCAAAAACAGAACAGTCTGTAGTAATCTGTATCTAACAAAAACTCTGGAACCCCAAAAATTCTAAAATAAATTTTTGGACGTGAGGAATTTATATATTAATCACCTTCAAAAAGAATTAACAAAATATAACTTTGCAAATAAAAATGGCAGCAATTCTCGTGAGCGCTAAAGTTTCTGTTTTTTTACAGCAAGATTAAAAAGACTTTCTCCAAGTCTTCCCAACGGTTCTAATTGGCACAAACACTAATTAAACAAAAAAAACACAACCAAAACATAGGCTATATAAATTATTTATTACTAAAAAGGATCAAAAAGCAAGTAATAAAAATAAAATTGGGTTGCCTCCCAACAAGCGCTATCGTTTAACGCCCCTAGCTAGGCATAAAAGCGAAGATAGATCTAGGTATTGCCATCTTTGGTGTTATGGAAGAAAAGAGCAAACTTATTATCTATGGCACTAATCTTTATATTTTGATAAAGCACATGGTTGTTAATTGTAGAAGAAAGATTAAGCATTTTACAAAAAATTGCATCTAAGCTAGCTTTCATCTCTTTGATAGATTCGTTTTGGTAGGAGAGCAAAAGAGATGTGGATTCAACCTTCTCATTCATGGGGTGCCCAAATATGGTCTTCATCTTTTTGTAAGTATCTACGGCATACCCTTCAAGAAAACCTTCTTCAAAAATAGAATCTAGGACATGCTTAAACAAAGAAGGTAGGGAAACATAAAAGCTCTTTAAGTAAATTTCAATTTGGTATTGGGGCACATAGCTGGCCCGGATCCTTAATAGTCTATCCCAAGCATCTTTCAAAGATTGATCGAGTAAATAACGAAAAATTCCGGAATCATCTTCGTCAAAATTATTAAGATTCTTATTGATAACTTCAGTAGGTCCTTCTATAGCATCATTTTTTATGAGTTTAGAGAGAATAGAAGGATTGTCAAAAGTACTAAAACACGGGAGAGAACCCCCAACCCTTTTTGATTACGACATGGCGAAAGAAAGGAGAGCGGAAAATATATGGCGAATAAAGCGACAAGGGTGAAGTGGGGGAGAGGAAAACGAGAGGCAAATGGCAAATAATGTAATGCGAGGGATAAGGGTTTGTGATAGGTACTTGGTATGTCTTGACTTAGCAACGGCACCTGAAATGAATCGTTGTTGGGAGTCAAATCTTGACTTGACTTGGCGCGAATTTCCCCGACAATGGCGCCAGAAATCCTTCTTGCTACCTCTTGAGCACTGCGTTGGTTTTTCCTTGAAGAGGAAAGGGTGATGCAGCAAAGTACCGTAAGTATTTCCCTCAGTTTTTGAGAACCAAGGTATCAATCTTGTGGGAGATCACGCTCAAGTCCCACGCACCTACACAAACAAATAAGAACCTCGCAACCAAAGTGATAGAGGGGTTGTCAAGCCCTTCACGGTGACTTACGAGAGTGAGATCTGATAGATATGATAAGATAAGATTTTTGGTATTTTTATGGTAAGGATGCAAAGCAAAATAAAAGGAATAAGAAATAACTAAGTATTGGAAGATTAATATGATGAAAGATAGACCCGGGGGCCATAGCTTTCACTAGTGGCTTCTCTCAAGAGCATAAGTATTGCGGAGGGTAAACGAATTACTGTCGAGCAATTGATAGAATTGAGCATAGTTATGAGAATATCTAGGTATGATCATGTATATAGGAATCACGTCCGAGACAACTAGACCGAAACGATTCTGCATATACTACTATTACTCCACACATCGACCGCTATCCAGCATGCATCTAGAGTATTAAGTTCATAAGAACAGAGTAATGCTTTAAGGAAAATGACATGGTGTATAGGGATAAACTCATGCAATATGATATAGACCCCATCTTTTTATCCTCGATGGAAACAATAAAATACGTGTCGGTTACCTTTCTGTCACTGGGATCGAGCACTGCAAGATTGAACCCAAAGCTAAGCACTTCTCCCATTGCAAGAAAGATCAATCTAGTAGGCCAAACCAAACTGATAATTCGAAGAGACTTGCAAAGATAAACCAATCATACATAAAATAATTCAGAGGAGAATCAAATATTATTCATAGATAATTTGGATCATAAACCCACAATTCATCAAATCTCGACAAACACACTGCAAAAGAAGATTACATCGAATAGATCTCCAAGAAGATCGAGGAGAACTTTGTATTGACATCCAAAGAGAGAGAAGAAGCCATCGAGCTAATATCTATGGACCCGTAGGTCTGAAGTAAACTACTCACACAACACCGGAGAGGCCATGGAGTTGATGTAGAGGCCCTCCGTGATCAATGCCCCCTCCGGCGGAGCTCCGGAAAAGTCCCCAAGATGGGATCTCTCGGGTACAGATGGTTGCGGCGGTGGAATTAGGTTTTCGTGGTGCCCCAGGATGTTTGGGGGTACGTGGACTAATATAGAAGGAAGAAGTACACCGGTGGAGCAACGGAGGGCCCACGAGGGTGGAGGGTGTGCCCCCTGCCTCGTGTCTTCCTCCCTTGTTTCTTGACGCACACTCCAAGTCTCCTGGATCACGTTTGTTGAGAAAGTCACGTTCCCGAAGGTTTCATTCCGTTTGGATTCCATTTGATATTCCTTTTTTTCAAAACCCTAAAATAGGCAAAAAAAATAGCAATTTGGGTTGGACCTCCGGCTAGTAGGTTAGTCCCAAAAATGATATAGAAGTGTAAAATAAAGCCCATTAACATCCGAAATAGATAATATAATAGCATGGAGCAATCAAAAATTATAGATATGTTGGAGACGTACCAGGACCCGCCGAAAAAGCGACGCGGCTACGACGGTTACTATCTCATCGCGGTGTTCGACATAAGGATTTCCATCAATGCAAGAGGCGGTAACGACAGAGGCTAGCGCATGTTGGCGGTCAGATTTGTACCCCTACACGTTCGAAGACGCCGTGCGCCATCTAGGCCGCATCTTCGCAGTGACAAGCCAGGGGACTTGTTTCATCTGGTTTCCATCCTATGGTACGGGAGATTACAAACGAAATGCACAAACCATCATTTGCATCCCTAACGTTACTCCATTATTTTGTAGGGACCAGTTATCCCTCGATCAACATAAGATCGCCGATCTTGGATGTGCATTTGCGTCCGCAATTCAGTCGAACCTGGAACCTTGTAGCTGACTTTGGCATATTGGGATCAACTATCTTAGTAGTCATTACCCATGGTACCACTGATGTGCAACATGGTCACACAATCTACCACGATCGGACCGTCACCTTCTACCCAGGTATTCCATTTTTTAAACCTCTCGCCTTCTCTTCCATTATTGTACTAGTACTCTACTTACGTACTAGTCGGAGTACTTTTACCTTGGAGGATGCATATAGCTAGCTAGGCCCTTGAAGACTTGAACCCACTAGCTGCCACCACTTTTGTTTTTCCTTGTCTTATTATCTCATCCATGTAGCCAAGAGTGGCTATATATAATAAGCCGGTTATTTTACTTCCTCTATACCGGAGTAGTACTATTTGCTACACAGTATTATTGACCGCCATATTTGAGCACAACATTATTATTCATGGACCTTGACTATGTACGTCACCATGTGTACAGATCTGAGATGCCGTGTATACTAGATAAACGGCGCCGAGTTCGACCCTCGTGATGCTACGTGGGTGTCGAGGAACACTCTTGGAGAGTACTTGCTTTTCATTGGGGACAACTACCCCATTGTGAAGCGGATGCCACCTTCTGTGCATGACACGGAAGGCCTGTCGTTCATGAAGCATGGTTGTGTCTTCAGTGCGCACTGCCGGATGAACGACATGCCGGGACACGCTATCCCTGATTTATGCCACTTCAGCTTGGATTGGAACCTAGAGGAGGACATGTAGCCCATCTATAATGTGTAAGTGGAGTACGGTAAATTGTGAATGGTAGCGCTGTGAATATATGTAGACTAGTCGTGCACAAATTTATCACATGAATTGGAGATGTACTTGTGTGGCATACTGGCATTTGTCCTTTATAATTTATTACTAGTAAATGTGTTATGTGTACGTGCAACTTGTGTGGCCGTTGCACGGGCTCCAACACGCTCTTTGAGAAAAAAGGGTGGCACAACTTTGGATATACGTGACGTGGCGGCATCATACAGTAGCATCGTTCGCTATAGTTGTAGTATGCTCCTACTAGGACGACAACTCCTATAAAACCTTGCGCTTGGCTCTTTGCCTATTCGGGAGGTTCAACAATTCGTACTCGTGTGAACCTTGCACTTGGCTCTTCGCCTCTTCGGAAGGTCCAACAATGATGATACTACAGTACACATTATGCTTCTGGCAATCTGACACCGATTGAACTATTGCACGTCCACCGCGAGGGCGAGTGTCAGATCACGGGTTTCGGCAAAACCCTCGAGGTTCAAACACTGGGGTGCGCGCGAAGGTTTTCTCCCTATCAATCCACGCCCTAGCTCGCTAAGATCTCGCGGATGAACTCGACGAACTCACAAGACAAAGACACAAGATTTATACTGGTTCGGGCCACCATTGTGGTGTAGTACCCTACTCCAGTGTGGTGGTGGTGGATTGCCTCTTGGGCTGATGATGAACAATACAAGGGGAAGAACAGCCTCCTGAGGTTGTGGTGTTCTTGTGCTTGGTGCACTCGTGTGGTTGGGGATGATCTTGATGATCTGTCCTCGTCTTAGTCCCCTTATCGGTCCTCTCTACTGTGGTGGCTAATTCTACTTATATAGGCCCTGGTCCTCTCCCCAAATATTGAGCGGGAAGGGAGCCAACAATGGCCAATTTGAAAGGGGACAACTAGTACAACTTATCCTGACAAAAGTGGTCTTGGCCTGCAAAAGGCTCTGGTGGTGACGCCGTCTTGGGATCCATGGTCACCTCCGTCTTGCCGTCCTGCTGGTCTTGGTCTCGTTGCACTGATATGGAAACCTTTCCTTGATGCCTCGGTACTCCGCGCCTGCTCTTGCCCCCTTGGCACCAAAGAGGAAGCAAGGACACTTCGCGCGCTGGCGCCCGCCTGGTCTCGATCGTCATGGCTCACATCACGAGGATCTCGTGAGGTTTGCCTTGCCTTGATCTCTCCGCCCCTCGTGAGCCTGCCTGGTGAGGCTGCTCTTGAGGAGGTCTTGCATCGTCCGCCTCGTGAGGCTTGGCCCCTCGCGAGGGTATTGAATACCTCGTTGATGAAGATGGGACGTACAGACCTGCTAGCTCAGCAACACCGTGGGCCACAGGCAGGCATGTCTGGGGACCCCCATTCCCAGAACGCTGACAGTAGCCCCCAGGCCCAAGGCGCACTCGGGCTTGGCTTCGAGGAGAAGCCAAAGGTCAAGCACGGAGCACCGCAGGCCCCAAAAGCCTGCGGCCTCGGTTGACGTGGGGCGGTTGATTAGACGTGGGCGTCTCCGCTTCCCCACGCTGCCTTGGAATCCGCCTGGCTATGCGGCCCCCACAATCTACACAGTTATTCTTTCACCACCCATGCCTTGCTTCCCCAGTCCATTCGCTTCCTCGAGACTCTGATCCTCCTCTCCAATCTGACCTGCACTTCGCCTGCTTCATCGCCATGGCGCCGAAACAAGAAGACAATGGGAAGAAGCCTCTGTCTTCGCCAAGTGCGCCTCCAGCCGCCGAGCCTGTAGACGGCCTATCCTTGGTGCTCAACGACGAGGACATGGACAAGGTGCGTCCCATGCTCGCCACCAGTTTCAACGAGTGGGGGGATACGGTGGCTTGGCCTGCGTCACGCGCTTGCACTGCTCAGGCGGCCAACGAGGTCCCAATCTTCATCGATGCCCTTTGGGCAGGCCTGATTCCCCCTTTCTCCGCCTTCTTCAATGTGATGCTTGAACATTACCAGATCCATGTGCTGCATCTCGACCCCCAATCCGTGACTCTCCTTGTCGTCTTCGCCTTCGTGTAGGAAGCCATGGTGGGCATCGCTCCTTCTGTGGCCCTCCTCCGCCATTTCTTTTCATTGCATCTGACTGATCCCCGGCAAAGCTCGGGGTGCGTGAGCTTCTAGGCCATGGCCACGACGGCGGGCACGGGGATCGACTTCGAGCTTCCCCCTCCACGAGCGAGTTTCGGACACAGTGGGTATTTGTCGACGTCGGCATGCTCAGCCCTCTACTCCACGCCCCATCAGCGCCTACCGTTTCCCACTACGGCGGGGGCCACGAGAGGCTCGCGAGCCCCCGTCTTGTCCCCGTCTGGTTCAGGCTAAGGATCCTGAAGGATCGCGGCGTGACCGCTCCGATGGTGATGTAGGAGTTCATCAAGCACCGGGTTGCTCCGCTTCAGTACTATTCTCGCCCAATGTGGACCTTGCTCATAAGTCAGGACCATATGAGGTTTCAGGAGTCCGGGCTCCCCCTTGGGACGTGGCAAACGGTGCTCAAGGTCCTAATAGGTGTCCCTTCGCCGGACGACTTGCCTGGGAAGAACTGTCTGCTGTACCGCTGCAAGAACAAGGCTGAGTTCGCAGGGAGCATGCCTCCCTTCGACGAGTGGGGGCTGCGTCTGGACAGCCTAGTGGGGTCCCGCGAGAACCCTGTCAGCATGGTTCCCCTCTTCGTTGCTGGCACCGAGCTTGTCCCGAATGTGGGTGCAGGGGGACGAGCGCCGCCAGAGGCTGGCGGCACGAGTGCTGATGTGCGGACGCCGCTTAGGGCTCCTGGGGCGTCGTCCTCAGGATACCGTGATTCTGGGACGTCGGTCGCTGAGACGTTGCAGCACGAGGCTCTCGAGGCTGAAACTCCGGAGACCTTGGGAAGTCGCGGTGAGACGGCGCTCGACTGTTCTCCGCAGCCAGGCACCCCTGAAGTTGTTCTCTCGAGCACTTCTCTGGCTGCACCCCGTACTGGCCGCCATGTTCAACGCTTCGGTGTGCTTTGCGTGGACTTCGAGGAGCTCCGCAAGAGGAAAGGATCTCTGAGCGGAAGCGGTATCTTTGGGCCGTTGAAGCGATGAAAGTACATCGCCGTCGACGAGTAAGTACTGCACCTCATGATTTCTTGATTGCTGCTTTCCTTCCTAAAGCTGGCTCTTCGGGACCCCTTCTGCTAGGCCCGTTGAGTCCCCCGATAAGCAACCCCCACCTTCTTCGGCACCCCCGTCGGCCTTGAGCATCCCGAGCCTGCATGCCGTGCCGGTCGACGGGGTGCACTTGCCTTCATGGCATTTTGAATCTGCGGCTCCGCCGACCTTCCTCCACGGCCTGGCTTGGAGCTTGGCGAGTGTTCATCGGACTCCTCCTCTGGTCATGGGCAGCAGCTGGTTGGCTTCGGCCTTCAGCTCCTCCTCAAGCAGTGGGCCCTGACTGGCCGGGGCCCCTTGCGAGGACGGGCTGGCACCTAGAGCGACACTAACCCACAATCCCCTGCTAAGAGGGGGTGCGCCGCTCCACGTCCCACCTGCAGCCCTCGTGGCAGAGGATGAGGTGGGCCATGCATTGGAGTTCGAGCGTGGGCGGAGCATCGTTCGTCATGAGCACTTCCAAGAGGCGATGGGCGCGAAGATCCGACTTGCTGAAGAACTCGCTGGTGTCGACGCGTGCCTCGAGGCCGAGGGTGTTCGGCTAGCGGAGGAGTGGCACAAGCTGAAGGTGGCCATCAACCTCGGGCGCCACCAGCATGAGCTGGACAACAGGAAGGTCGAGGCTTCCCTTGCGGCCTCCCGTGAGGCCTGCTCCTGAGCTCTAGAGGAGGCTCGGGAAGCTGACCGTCGTTGTGAGGCCGCAGAGGAACGTGAGTGGGAGCTCCAAGCCTAGAGCGCTATCTTGGATCAGCAGGTGGAGGCGCGCAGGGCTGCTCTTGCGTCGTTGAGGGGGTTGCCTACCGAGGAGGAAGAGATCCGGAAGCGCGAGGAGCTGCTGGCGCTGGATGCCGTGGAGCGCAGCCTTGAACTTGAACGGCTGGAGACGAGGGAGCGCCAGGTTGCTTAGGCGGAGGATGACATCGGCGCGCGCGAGGTCAGGGCCCAGGAATGGGTCGACCGCTGTGTGGCCGAGGCTCGCGTGGATCTCGAGAGCAGGCACAACCTGAAGCTGAAGCTCGTGGAAGGTGGGGCCGCTGGTAAGACTGCTGCCCTCAAGTCCCAGCTGGTCGAGGTGGAGCGGCGCGAGGAGGCCACCGCATCGGCCATGGCCTCGGTGCAGGCTGAGCTAGTTTCATCCCGCGTCAAGCTGCTCTCTCTTCGGCAGCGGGCCACCAACGCCGACTCCGTCGCGAGGCAGAACAGGGACGAAGTGTTGAGCGGCGGACATTGGAGCATGTGCATGCCCCCATGCTTGAGGACCTGAGGAACAGGGCCAACACCGCCCTGGGCCATATCTGCGATGAGAATGCTCCTCATCCCCATGCAAACGACTACGCCAGCCACCTCCGCTTCTTTAGGGATGTGGTGATGCACCTGCAGAACTGTTCCAAGAGGGCTCGGCAACTTGTTGAGGAGAGGAGTTGCAGTCTGCTCGGTCGCGCGTTCTCCCGCGTCTTTAGCCACCTCAGGAACATCGACCCCAACTTAGATTTTGACGCCACCATTGCTGCCGTACCGAAAGCCATCCGGGGCGATCTGGCGCGATGGGTTGAGGACAATGTGGATGCGCTAGTCAGGGCCTTCGCTTCTGACGACGACGGGGTAGTGGTCGTGGCAGACAAAGGCGTCGTGGTTGACGATGGCGACGCCAGTGCCGGCGAAGGTGGAGGTGACGCCGATGATGGCAACAACGACGCCAGCGGTGCATCAGAAGATCGTATGGGAGACACGGCGAGCGACATATCTGGTTGATTCCTCCTTCCCCTGTTGTTTACACTGGAAAAACTTGGGCGTGGCCTTGGAAGACTGTAAGAGCATTTTGAGAGGGGGAGCCCCTCATGTAAACAATCTTAGCTTCTATCCTTCCGTGCTAAACTGAGTACGCGTCTTCATGAGCTTACGCATGCCAGGGCAAGGTTGGTGTTACGGTTTACCTTAGCTTGGACGAGCCCAAAACCGGCCCGAGAGATTGCGGGTTTTTGAGGAGCTCCTGATGAGTTCATCGACACACCCGAGGGGGCCACGTGATAAGCAAGCGCCAGCCACGGTTTGGCATGTGCGTGGCTCGTGTGCTTCATGCCCAGCACGGCTCGTGAGGGGCCCGCGAGGGGGGAGCGACTGGCGCGAACTCCGAAATAAGGCAAGAACAAGACTGTGAGAAATAGCTCAAATGAGAAAAGGCATCCCCCCCCGCGCATCAAATAAAATTCAACTTCAACTAAATCCAAATCCAGAAGGCGGGGTTACAGAAAAGAGATCCAAAGCAAATGGCCGCATCCGGCGCCTAGTCTAGTCTTCAACGTCTTCTCACCAGCGCGGAGCTAAGTGCTGCCACTGGGCGTGGGAGGGAGCCCCCGAGGCCCGAGGGCGGCTCTCCTGAGGCTCCGGGGCGTGTACAGCCCCACTCATTATTATGTGAGAGTGTCACGGGCGGCGATCTTCACGGGCGTGAGCCTTACTTCGTATCGCCTGACAAGGGCCCCGCCTTGCGCCACCCCTACCACCGCTGGGATGATCGGAAACCAGGACAGCCCAACGAGGGCAGAGGGGACCCCAGCGGCGCCCTCGGCGACCACGGGTCCTCTGCCAGGGGAAAGGTTGCCGTCGCCACCCCGGCAGAGGGCCTACCTGTAGGCGTTGCCTAGCTCCGTGCGACACGGGGAGGGGCCTTGCTCTTGGCGCCGTCCATGCAGCCCCCAGCGGGTCTCTCCTGTCGGGGCGGGCATCGCCTTGCCGGAACCATCATTTGGCGTTGTGACCTGGTTCATCTGTGACTCATGGTTAGCATAAGCTTGCCCCTGAGGGATTAATGGTACCCTGTAACTGTCGTCGACGGCACGACCGGCGGGGCTCTCTGGCGGCTCCTGGAAGGCTTCAGCTCCTAACGCCTCCTACTCCCATCCTGGCCCGAGGAACGAGCCGGGGTCGTCCTCCGGCATGTACCCCTGGTCCATCATGCAGGGCACATAGGCTTCCGGGTCTATCACCCCAAACACCTCACTGTAGTGCCCCACGCTCCATGTCGCTCGGCCCAGGACTGCGTCCTGAGGATGATAGCGCGATGCCTCACTGGGGCCATGGGGGGCAACACTCGTGCCCATTCTAATCGGAGGTGGCGTGGGGGCAATGGGGCCCCAGCGCTGTTGGCCGTCCTGGTATCCATGAAGCCCCCAGGCACACCCGAGGGCGCGTGGTTGTGGCGAGGCCCGTCGTGAGGTCAAGGAGCGGCCCGGGAAGGGAGCAGATAGCAGAAAGACGACGCTCCTAATGCCGCCGTATCCAACAGCTCAGCGACATTTTCCAGCAGTGCGTCGCGGCCGCTCTCCATCAGCCGGCACCGCAGCAACTCCCGCGCCACCGTGAGCGTGGCCCTCATGTTTGCCTGCTCCCGCCGAGTGTGTGGTGCCATTGCCGTGGCGTGGCTTGCGGCCCATGCAGTGGCTTGCGCTTGTCGTGGAGTAAGGGTGGATGACGCCTAGCCGCGCCGCCTGTGCCCCGGAGCATTAGGCGGCGCTCGCGCCTCCTGGAGCGTGGGGTTGAGGTCTTCATGGGCAGGTGGAGCCGCCCGGACTGGCCAGGCTGCCCAGCGGTCGAAGTCGGCCCTTGGGTCACCGGACATCGGGGCCGTGGAGCGTCGGCGGGTCGATTGGCGGGGAGGAGACTCCGGCACACCCCTACCTGGCATGCCAAATGTCGGATCACGGGTTCTGGCAAAACCCTCGAGGTTCAAACACTAGGGTGCACATGAAGGTTTTCTCCCTATCGATCCACGCCCTAGCTTGCTAAGATCTCGCGGATGAACTCAACGAACTCACAAGACAAAGACATAAGATTTATACTGGTTCGGGCCACCATTGTGGTGTAACACCCTACTCCAGTGTGGTGGTGGTGGATTGCCTCTTGGGCTGATGATGAACAGTACAAGGGGAAGAACAACCTCCTGAGGTTGAGGTGTTCTTGTGCTTGGTGCACTCATGTGGTTGGGGATGATCTTGATGATCCGTCCTTTTCTCAGTCCCCTTATCAGTCCTCTCTACTGTGGTGGCTAATTCTACTTATATAGGCCCTGGTCCTCTCCCCAAATATTGAGCGAGAAGGGAGCCAACAACGTCGAATTTGAAAGGGGACGACTAGTGCAGCTTATCCTGACAAAAGTGGTCTTTGCCTGCAAAAGGCTCTGGTGGTGACGCTGTCTTGGGCTCCACGGTGACCTCCGTCTTACCGTCCTGCTGGTCTTGGTCTCGTTGCACCGATATGGAAACCTTTCCTTGATGCCTCGGTACTCCGCGCTTGCGCTTTCCCCCTTGGCACCAAAGAGGAAGCAAGGACACTGCGCGCTGGCGCCCGCCTGGTCTCGATCATAATGGCTCACGTCATGAGGATCTCGCGAGGTTTGCCTTGCATTGATCTCTCCGCCCCTCGTGAGCCTGCCTGGCGTGGCTGCTCCTGAGAAGGTCTTGCGTCGTCCGCCTCGCAAGGCTTGGCCCCTCGTGAGGGTCTTGAATACCTCGTCGATGAAGATGGGTCATACAGACCTGCTAGCTCACCCACGCCATGGGCCGCAGGCAGGCAAGTCTGGGGACCCCCGTTCCCAGAACGCTGACAGCGAGGGCGAAGAGAGGGAGAGGGAGAGGGCGATGTATTCAAAACCCTCTCCTTGTCTTGCGAACCACCGTGAGCGTGGGCGAGGGAGAGGCGTTGTAAGCAAGCTTCTCCTCATTCGGCGAGTTGACGGGACACATCAAAGCAGTACTAGTACTAGTGCATATTGCATCCTTTCCAGTTAATATGGCTTAATTTGAAACAAAAAAATACATTGATGGTCAACGTATGTAACAATACGCTCTTTACGGTCACTTTATATAGTTATGCGGTAAGTATACGATCACTAGCTCATAGTAGATCACCGTATTGCACCCTACTGACCGGCCACATGGTCGACGTGGCACTTTCTTGACTGGTTAAATTGTCACCTGGTTTCTGGGTCCCACCTCAGTTGGCAGAGCAAAGAAATCAGCTAAAAACAAAGGGTGTAGTACATCTACACTTCCAATGCGTTTATCCTTTAATCAAGATCGATATTGATTGACTAATGCACCAACTTGTGCTCTAGGTATAGGCTACATGTCTATCCTTAATTGCACCATGCATCGACCTTCATTTAATCTTCTTCTCTCAATGGTCGCATGCACACATAAGTCTGCTACATTTGGGCGTTAATTATGCCCTGGTCCATGTGTAATCTCTAAATGTACAGTCTTTCACGGATGTAGGGAGTAGGTTGAGCACTTGAGCGTGAGCGTGTGTTGTGTCGTGTGCTGTGTGTCGCATGGGTGCTTGAGTGTTGCGTGCATCCATGTGTACGTGTGAGTGTTGCATGTTGCATGCATGCATGCATGGGGCTTACTCCCTCCCATTGACATGTTCATATTTCAAGCTTCCTCTGTTCCCTCCATATGGTGATACTCCCTCTATTCCCAAACACGGAGTAAAATCCTCCCTCTATTCCCATATACGGAGTATTTGTCTTTCTAGAAATTTCAACAAGTGACTACGTACGGAGCAAAATGAGTGAAGTGAGCGTAGAGGCATAGGGATAATGTAGAAAGGAAGTCTTTTGTGATCCATTATTCCCCATCTCGGTCAGAGAGAACTATTCAACTAGTCTTCGCGGTGAAGTGACAATACACGCTGCAGCAGATGGGACACTTAATTAATAAGCTGAACCAGCATGTTGGTGTTACTAAGTCAGCCTTACCCAGTACTGCCGTCATGTTTGCCAGTAGAGCACGCTTCTATCCTCCATCAATTGACATATGGGCCCTCTTGTGGTAGACACATAGGTCATCGGTGTAACTATTTACACTCCGAATGACAGTATATCCTGGTAGTAGTAGTAGAATTGAGATTTAATGCACTTTCTACCCCGTCTCCCACTCTTCTTCCTCCTCTCTTCCCCATTGTCGGTTGCACACCATTTCCCCCTGCTCTCTGCTCACCCGCCCGCACTATCTTCCTTGGTAGCTCGCGCGTACCATATCCCCCCGCTCACTGCTCGGCCACATGAGGAGAAGCTTCTTCGCTCGCCCGCCCGAATCCACTTCCCCGCTGGCTCGCAGGCACCAAAAACCCCAATGGCAAAACTGACTGACACACAGAGCCGCGATTGGAATTCCCTCCCCAATGTTCTCTTGGAGCAGATCTATAATCGTATGGACCTACTCAGCACCGTCCGTCCGGCCGCATGCTCGGTGTCTTTGTACCGTCTACTCGTCTGCAACCGGCCGGATCTTTTCAAGACACCCTGCTTGCTGATGCCTGATCCTCACAGGTGGCCCAGACACTGACTTGACGATCCTATGGAGGTTGCCGTGGTGCCCCTCGACATGCTACCAGTACCCGTCCACCTGTCCTTCATGCGCGGACACTACTGGGCGGGCATGAAGGCTAATTGGATCATCCTCATCCACCAATCCGGTAGTCTGTGGCATCTCGTGGATATCTACACCCAGCAAAAGATCACCCTTCCATCTTTGGATACCGCCGCCATCGAGCCTTGCGGCCTGCCGGATACTCCTGCCTACTACGCACGAGACGCGTCGAGCTTTTGGCTCGACCTCTGTTTGCTGTAGGTTGTAATCTGTGAAGTGCCCACGCCATCAGAAGACTACATGGATTACAAGCTCATTGCCGTGTTCAACATGGGATTAGTCTATTTGGAATCCATTCGCCACACATGGTTATGGAACATCGTCGATCCTCTTTACCCAACACTTCTATCTGATGCTATAGTGCATGATGGAATCGTTTATGCGGTCGACGCACAGTTTGGCTGCCTATACTGGTGGAATCTATCGTCGTGTAATTGTTCTATCTCATCTCATCTTTACCTTAAGAATACGACTGCCTGTTCATTGTTACAAATTTAGAATATATAGTATGTCTATAACCACATCATTGCTATATGTTCCTCTCATTTCCTAGATTTTAATGACCACACATGTTATTGTTAGAGTTGATATGAGAACAATTGGTATCTAATGATTGTTAGAATAGATATTATGAGTATAACGTCATGATTGCTATATGTTACTCTCATTTCCAGGATTTTTATAACAACACATGTTATTGCTTAGAGTTGATATGATAACTTTAGTAAGTGCTATGGTAGAATATGAGTAGGCCCTGTCATATCTGTTTTCCTCTCATTGTTACGTGATGTTTGAACCATGATATATTGCTAGAATATGAAAGCCATTGGCTTAATTTTTTTAATTTGGGGTATGATTATGACCACGACATTGCAATTCTCTATCTATGCTATGTGTCACTATTATAATAATCTTAATTCCACACATACTCTGAACATGATTGTTTATTTTTGTCCTTTTGGTCTCCAATTTGAAATATTGCATCAAACGCAAATGCGCTGGCCTTCATGATTCCAGGACCTGGAATCATACCAGCCGATGGGTGGTGGTTTATCGCTCGTTCAGCTGATGGTGGTCATTTGATGCTCATTTGCATGTACCAAATTGACCAAACCATTTCATCAAACCACATGCAGCATAATGCTTGGGGCATTCGTGACATTGATGGCTATGGCTGCTTCGTGTTCGAGAAAGATCCCAGCTCCGTTGGGCCAGGCGTATTCAACTGGAGGCGGGTTTATAGCCTCGGCAACCACTCCATGTTCCTCGACTAAATTATTCAATCATCCAACCAATCATCAATCATATCACCGGCGATGATTACCGTGCTATGCAACTTCCATTCGCCAGGGGGGACTGTGTTTACACATCATACCATGGGTATCATGAATCACCATATCCAGAGATTCGTCGACATAGCTTGTTGCGAGATAATCTTCAGTGTTTGAATGGCATCAAGCTTCCATGCGATGGATGGCTTTTGCAAACCCGACATGCGGCGATGTGGTTCATGCCAACAACAAATATGCACAACTTGATTCGTACTGATATGTAGACTGAGCCATGTATTCTGCTGCTGTAGCACGACCCTCTTTTGTTGGATATTATGTACTGTTGTTAGTTTGAAGCACTCCTCTGGTTTGAAAGATAGATACCTTTCTGGGATCAAGTGCATCCTAACTCACCTGTGCAGGATGTACTGATAATGATGATGGAGATGATGTGCAGTATATATATATATGTATATAGATATGTATGTATATCACTTAGGCTTCAAGTGCGTACTTGTTAGTTAAACCTATGGTTAAAATTTGACACTAAATACGACTAGTAAGTAGTACAGTAGAAGTACTAGTATACGTCAGTCAAATTATTCATCATGTCCACACATTCAATTGACATGACAAAACGCTGCGCGTGAGGTGACACAAGAATCTCGGCGGCGTGTTCGGGTATTCTGCACTTTAGATTTGGAGTACCACTTATCTGTCGAAATCTTTCATCATTCACTTAAAACAGTCGATTGATCATACATTGAGTACCATATAACTGGAATTAACCCATGCAAGTCAAAGAAGGATTGGCCGGTGCTGCCGGCTGGTGTCAAGTTCGATCCCACGGAACATGAGCTAATCGAGCACCTTGAGGCCAAAGTGAGTGCGGACAGCGTGAGATATCACCCTCTCATCGATTTGTTCATACCAACCATCGACAGCGAGCACAGCATATGCTACACCCATCCTGAGAAACTACCAGGTAAGACACCGATCGGCCGTCTACTTGCACAAACATATTCCTTTGTTTATAGCTCTATTTTTTTAGATGCAGACCTAGTGAAGCAATTACAATTTGACAATTAATAAAAAGTGAAACAAGTGACTGCAACATGCCAAAGATGTTATGAAAATGCCAACTACATACACTAAAACCTGTATTCGACAATACTGCAGGTATCACACTGAGTGGCCTAAGCAAGCATTTCTTCCAGCGCAATTCCATGGCGTTCAAAAGGGGCACGTGGACGCATCGCAAGATACAGTCGGAGTGCGGCATGCACGCGATGTGGCACAACACAGGCAATACCTTGCCCGTGATGGTCGATGGCCGGTAGACGGGCAGCAAAAAGGTTCTGGTGCTGCACACCAACAAGAACTTCGACCAGCAGAGGACCAACTGGGAGATGCACCAGCACCACCTCGGGGACCTGGAGCAAGAGAAAGAGCGGGAGCTGGTCCTTTGCAAGATTTTCTACCAGACGAACACTAGGGCCGGGAGTAAAAAGATTATAAGTTAGTTTGGTATTGGTACTTGTACTACCATGTCGTCCGTAAATTGGTATTGCTGTTAACGATCTTTTGGTATGAACTTGGCATTTGCTTCCAACCATCATGCCGAGGGTAGACGTGGATATAAAGCTGAATCATTTGTTTCGAAACGAATTTTAGGCACCTGATTTTTATTTGATGGGTAGCATAAGCACCTGCCCTTCGAATTCCCAGTTCTCCAATTTTTTTGAAACAAGTGCATGCTCTTATTATCACGATGAAAAAACAATATCCCTGCTGCATCCCAGTTATCAGTCTGTACTTGCAGAATTCTCTCGTTTATTGAGCACGCATATTGTTTTTTCAGGTCGAGCAAGTTTCAACTCGGCTGTAGACTGCCCAGGCTTGGTTTTGTTTTTAACAGGCCTAGCCCATGACGACAATGGGGCACAAAGATACAACAGGTATCTACTGGCCTCTGGCCCGCCAGCGTTAGTTATATTTTGTCTTACAACATCCGCAGGCACTTTTTTTACTGAATCAAACACACAGGCCAGTTCTATTTTCCTCCTGAAACGCATGTCCTACATCCGTTTTCTAATTTCTACCTATAGTTTTACTAGTTCATATACATGTATCGTTATATTCAAAATGCATAAATTTCCCTTTTTCATATTTACAGCCTTATTTTTGTTGTTGTTTTCCCTCCCAGCACTGATTTTTTTACCATTGGTTTTCCCTTAAACCAACTGAATTGTCCCACGTCTTATTTGCTTACCAAAATAAAATGAGTTTTTTGGCAAATCAATAAGCTCTTAATTTTTTTTATCATTTCGGGATTACAAAAGTTCGGACTCCACTGAAATATGCGAAATAAGGTTGAACTTTTTTACCGTGGTCCTGGGCAGAAAATGGATTGTAATAAATTACTTAAGAATTAGCAAATGGGCTGCAAATTATTAAAAAAATAGCAAATGGGCTCTATGTTGTCTGCCACATATTTGGAGGCTGACTTGTGGGCCTACTAAGTTCATGCGTACACAAGGTTTATCAAAAAAAACTTAGTCAACAATCGACTCTACTAGCGTCACACCGTTAGATGTCAATCTAACGGCAATCGTGCTTCTTCAGTCTCTGATCTTCGTGCCCCAGCCGTCCAAACCAGCACCATCGGAACCGCCTGCTCCTGCCTCCCGTGGCCGGCTGTGCTGCCGGGCAGGCCTCACGGCCCCATCATATACTCGCATCCCTGGCCTATCTATCCCTCAACTCACCCACACCTCTTGTTATTTTCCGGCGACGGCAGCCGAACCAGTCAACCCTCATACTCTCCATTGCGTGGGCAGCCACTGTCGTGTCTTCCCCAGCTCCGTGTCGTTCCCTTTGTAGGCCTCGCCGTCGTCCACCGCCCTGGTGCTCTCGACACGTGATAACCCACAAGTATAGGGGATCGCAACAGCTTTCGAGGGTAGAGTATTCAACCCAAATTTATTGATTCGACACAAGGGGAGCCAAAGAATATTCTCAAGTATTAGCAGCTGAGTTGTTAATTCAACCACACCTGGAAACTTAGTATCTGCAGCAAAGTGTATACTAGCAAAGTAATATGAAAGTGGTGGTAGCGGCAACAAAAGTAAAGACAGCAAAAGTAATATTTTTGGTATTTTGTAGTGATTGTAACAGTAGCAGCGGGAAAGTAAATAAGCGAGAACCAGTATATGGAAAACTCGTAGGCACCGGATCAGTGATGGATAATTATGCCGGATGTGGTTCATCATGTAACAGTCATAACACAGGGTGACACAGAACTAGCTCCGATTCATCAATGTAATGTAGGCATGTATTCTGTATATAGTCATATGTGCTTATGGAAAAGAACTTGCATGACATCTTTTGTCCTACCCTCTCGTGGCAGCGGGGTCCTATTGGAAACTAAGGGATATTAAGGCCTACTTTTAATAGAGAACCGGAACAAAGCATTGGCACATAGTGAATACATGAACTCCTCAAACTATGGTCATCACCGGGAGTGGTCCCGATTATTGTCACTTCGGGGTTGCCGGATCATAACACATAGTAGGTGACTATAGACTTGCAAGATAGGATCAAGAACTCACATATATTCATGAAAACATAATAGGTTCAGATCTGAAATCATGGCACTTGGGCCCTAGTGCCAAGCATTAAGCATAGCAAAGTCATAGCAACATCAATCTCAGCACATAATGGATACTAGGGATCAAACCCTAACAAAACTAACTCGATTACATGATAAATCTCATCCAACCCATCACCGTACAGCAAGCCTACGATGGAATTACTCACGCACGGGCGGTGAGCATCATGAAATTGGTGATGGAGGATGGTTGATGATGACGACGGCGACGAATCCCCCTCTCCGGAGCCCCAAACGGACTCCAGATCAGCCCTCCCGAGAGGTTTTAGGGCTTGGCGGTGGCTCCGTATCGTAAAACGCGATGATTTCTTCTCTCTGATTTTTTTCTCTCCGAAATCAAATATATAGAGTTCGGGTTGGCGTCGGAGGGCATCCGGCGGGCCCACGAGGTAGGGGGGCACGCCCTAGAGGTGGGGGGCGCCCCCACCCTCGTGGACAGGGTGTGGGCTCCCAGGTCTTCATCTTTGGCGAGGATTTTTTAATATTTTTTCTTAGATGTTCCGTGGAGTTTCAGGTCATTCCGATAATATTTGTTTTGTTCACATAAAACAACACCATGGCAATTCTGCTGAAAACAGCGTCAGTCCGGGTTAGTTCCATTCAAATCATACAAGTTAGAGTCCAAAACAAGGGCAAAAGTGTTTGGAAAAGTAGATACGACGGAGATGTATCAACTCCCCCAAGCTTAAACCCTTGCTTGTCCTCAAGCAATTCAGTTGACAAACTAAATGAAAGAAAAAAACTTTTACAACCTCTGTTTGCTCTTGTTGTTGTAACTATGTCAAGCCATCATTCAAGTTTTTAGCATAGATCATAACTAACCACATTTGCAATAATTCTCAGGTCTCATAATTACTCATATCAATAGCATAATCAACTAGCAAGTCATAATAATAAATCTCGGATGACAACACTTTCTCAAAACAATCATAATATGATATAACAAGATGGTATCTCGCTAGCCCTTTCTGAGACCGCAAAACATAAATGCAGAGCACCTTTAAAGATCAAGGACTGACTAGACATTGTAATTCATGGTAAAAGAGATCCAATCATAGTCACACCCAACATACATTAATAGTGATGAATGCAAATGACAGCTGTGCTCTCCAACTAGTGATTTTTAATAAGAGGGTGATGACTCAGCATAAAAGTAAATGGATAGGCCCTTCGCAGAGGGAAGCAGGAATTTGTAGAGGTGCCAGAGCTCGGTTTTGCAATAGAGATAAATTGTATTTTGAGCGGTATAGTTTCATTGTCAACGTAGAAACTAAGAGATGGCGATATCTTCCATGCTAAACACATTATAGGCGGTTCCCAAACAGAATGGTAAAGTTTATACTCCCCCTCCACCAACAAGCATCAATCCATGACTTGTTCGAAACAACGAGTGTCTCCAACATACATCAGGTCCCAGGGGGAGTTTTGTTTGCAATTAATTTTAATTTAGTTTGCATAAAGCATGAGACTGGGCATCCCGGTGACCAGCCATTTTCTCGTCAGTGAGGAGCGGAGTCCACTCCTCTCGAGAATAACCCGCCTAACACGGAAGATAAGGACAGCCTTGGTTGTTACATGAGCTATTCGAGCATACAAAACAGAATCTTTATTTGAAGGTTTAGAGTTTGGCACATACGAATTTACTTGGAACGGCAGGTAGATACCGCATATAGGAAGGTATAGTGGACTCATCTGGAATAACTTTGGGGTTTAAGGCATTGGATGCACAAGCAGCATTCCCGCTTAGTACAAGTGAAGGCTAGCAAAAGACTGTGAAGCGACCAACTAGATAGCGACAACAGCCATGTACATGCATTAAAATTAATAAACATTGGATGCAAGCATGAGTAGGATATAATCCACCATGAACATAAATATCATGAAGGCTATGTTGATTTGTTTCAACTACATGCGTGAACATGTGCCAAGTCAAGTCACTTAAATCATTCAAAGGAGGATACCACCCCATCATACCACATCATAATCATTGCAATAGCATGCTGGCACACAAGGTAAATCATTATAACTCATAACTAATCAAGCATGGCACAAGCAACTATGATCTCTAATTGTCATTGAAAACATGTTTATTCATAATAAGCTGAATCAAGAACGAGGGACTCATCATATTTACAAAAACAAAAGAGGTCGAGTTCATACCAGCTTTTGTCATCTCAGTCAGTCCATCATATATCATCATAATTTCCTTTCACTTGCACGACCGAAAGGTGTGAATAATAATAAGAGTGCACGTGCATTGGACTAAGCTAGAATCTGCGAACATTCAATAAACATGAGAAGACAAGGCAATATGGGCTCTGGGTTCAATCAACAATAATGCATATAAGAGCCACTTCAACAATTTAATCATGGTCTTCTCCTACTGACCCCCAAAGGAAAGAGAAGAAATAAAAACTATTTACACGGGAAAGCTCCCAACAAACAAAAGAAGAACGGGAAATATTTTTGGATTTTCTTTTTAATTATTACTACTACAGCAGAAAAATAAACTACTACTAATTTTTTTGGTTTTTCTTAAGGTTTAACAAACACACAAGAAGAAAGTAGGAAAAAGAAAATAAAATAGCATGGATATTACAGTGAAAGAGTATGAGCACCGACATCTAGCAATGAGTGTGTGTGAACATAAATGTAATGTCGGTGAGAAATACGTACTCCCCAAGCTTAGGCTTTTGGCCTAAGTTGGTCTATGCTGGCCTGGCTGATATCCATAATAATAGTTGTTGGGGTCGTACTGTGATGAGGAAGAAGAAGGCTCCGATTGCCACTGGCTGGCAATCATCTCTGGATCCCACTGATAGTTAGACTGCCGTGAAGGATCAAAATGTGGTTTCGGTTCTGGCTCCTCGGCTGGTGCAGGGTTTCGGTAGGCGTGAATAGCCGTCAACGGAACAAGGTACGAGCCTACAGTCAAATCAAACAAAGAAGGAGCAGGCAGGATAATAGTCTCAGGATGATGTTTGTTAAAGAACAATTGATATTTAAGCTCTCCTGCCCTATTCTTAACAATAAAATCTTGTGCCACCATACTTTTATGATCTAGATAAACATGGGGCAGCACCTTTTCTTCCTTCTCAGCATGCCTAATAGGTATGTTAAAATGTGCGGCTAGGTGTGTAGCATAGATGCCTCCAAATATGGGGCCTTTGGTACGGTTCATACTTAACCGTCTAGCAATAATACCGCCCATACTAAAAGTGTTATCACTGTATAAACCATGGAGCAGAATAATTATATCAGGGATACTTAGGTTTCCACAGTTTCCGCGTCCAATTAAGAAACGACTAGCAAATAATGCAAAGTAACGTAAAACAGGAAAATGTATGCAAGTGATTCGTGCATCGGAAACCTTCCTAGTTTCTCCTACAGTGATAGTATCAATAAACCCAACCACATCATCATGATGTGGTTCTTCTATGTTGCCCTCAAAAGGGACTAAACAAATCCAACAAAAATCATAAAGTGACATCTGCTTATGCTCATCATATAAATGAAACTCCACCGTAGGTGGTGAGTTCCTAGAATGAAGATGAAAGTTTTGCACAAAGGTATTTGTGAGTAAGAGATACTGATCGCATTGGTTGGGGAGGAAAGCGGTGAGGCCTGCATTATGAGCCAATTCATGAAAATCTTCATAGATACCGGCTGCTCTCAAGAAATCATCAGAAGGCCATTCACATGCCCGAATCTCCGCGGTGCGCGACAAATTATACTTAGGCTTCGGTGCCTTTTCCTTCGAGCTTTGGCTCGATGAGCCCCTCAATAATCCGCTCATCATTTTCTGAAAAATTCTGAAATTTTTAGTAACTTCAAAATAAAAGTGAACCAAACTCAATAATATTGATAGCAACTACTCCTACAAGTGCCTAGGGCCTATATCATGCATCAAAACTACTTTTGACCATATAAATTTGACATGCAAGCTCAAGAACATGGTCACCTATGCAGCACAAATTTGCAAAGAATAAAGCACTAGAACAAAAACTAATTGGACCAATGGAGGAGTCACATACCAAGGAACAATCTCCCCAACCAGTTTTGTGAGAGGTGCTTTGAGCAAGGAGATCAAAAATCACAGCAAAAATGGCTGGAACTCATGCTTGAGTTGGTTTTTCGGGTTTGTGTGAGACAAAGGAAGAAGTTGGGTGCTGGGATAAGTGGAGGAGGGCCACCATGGGCCCACAAGGTAGGGGGGCGAGCCCTAGAGGGGGGCGCCCACCACCCTCGTGGCCAGGTGGCAGCTCCTCCCGCGGTAATTTTTGCACAGTAAATCCTCAAATATACCCGAAAAAATCATAGTAAATTGGCATGTCATTCTAAGGACTTTTATTTTCGGGATATTTTTATATTGCATGGATAAGTCAGCAAACAGACAGAAAAATACTATTTTTACTTTATTTCGACTAAATAACAGAAAGTATAGATAGGGTACAGAAGGTTGTGCTTCTAGTTTCATCCATCTCATGCTCGTCAAAAGGAATCCACTAACAAGGTTGATCAAGTCTTGTTAACAAACTCATTCCGATTAACATGAAACCGGAGAAATTTCGAATAACACTAGGTTACCTCAACGGGGATATGCACATCCCCAATAATAAGTATATCATATTTCTTCTTGACAGTAGGAAGAGGAAATTCAAAACCTCCAAATATAATCGATGGAATTTTCCAATAGAGTTGATACTATGAACTTGAGGTTGCTTCCTCTGAAAGTGTACCATATGCTCATTACCATTAACATGAAAAGTGACATTGCCTTTGTTGCAATCAATAACAGCCCCAGCAGTATTAAGAAAAGGTCTTCCAAGAATAATAGACATACTATCATCCTCAGGAATATCAAGAATAACAAAGTCCGTTAAAATAGTAACGTTTGCAACCACAACAGGCACATCCTCACAAATACCGACAGGTATAGCGGTTGATTTATCAGCCATTTGCAAAGATATTTCGGTAGGTGTCAGCTTATTCAAGTCAAGTCTACGATATAAAGAGAGAGGCATAACACTAACACCGGCTCCAAGATCACATAAAGCAATTTCAATATAATTTCTTTTAGTGGAGCATGGTATAGTAGGTACTCTAGGATCTCCAAGTTTCTTTGGTATTCCACCCTTAAAAGTATAATTAGCAAGCATGGTAAAAATCACAGCTTCCGGTATCTTTCTTTAATTAGTAATGATATCCTTCATATATTTAGCATAAGAATTTGTTTTGAGCACATCAGTTAATCGCATACGCAAAAAGATAGGCCTAATCATTTCAGCAAAGCGCTCAAAATCCTCATCATCCGTTTTCTTGTATAGTTTTGGAGGAAAAGGCATGGGTTTCTGAACCCAAGGTTCCCTTTCTTTACCATGTTTCCTAGCAACAAAGTCTCTTTTATCATAACGTTGATTCTTTGATTGTGGGTTATCAAGATCAATAGTAGGTTCAATTTCTACATCATTGTCATTACTAGGTTGAGAATCATCATGAACATCATCATTAATATTTTCATTAGGTTCATGTTCATTACCGGATTGTGTTTCAGCATCAGACATAGAGATATCATTTGGATAATCAGGTGGTTCAGCAATAGGTTCACTAGAAGTTTGCACAGTTCTATCATTTTTCTTTTTCTTCTTTTTAGAAGAACTAGGAACATCAATATTATTTCTCTGAGAATCTTGCTCGATTCTCTTAGGGTGGCCTTCAGGATACAAAGGTTCCTGAGTCATTCTACCAGTTCTAGTAGCCACTCTAACGGCATAATCATTTTTCTTACTATTCATTTCATCAAGCACTTCTTTTTGAGCTTTAAGCACTTGTTCTACTTGCGTGGTAACCATAGAAGCATGTTTGCTAACAAGTTTAAGTTCACCTTTCATATTAGCCATATAATCACCCAAGCGTCTAATCATATAAGCATTTTCTTTTAATTGTCTACCAAAATAAGCATTGAAGTCGTCTTTCTTAAACATAAAGTTATCAAACTCATCCAAGAACTGACTAGCAATTTTAGTAGGAGGAACTTCAGCTTTATCATATCTATAGAGAGAATTTACCTTTACTACCTGTGTCGGGATATCGGGGTCAGGAGGTTCTTCAATAAATAAAGAATTGAGCTCATAAGTTTCTTCAATAGGTGGTGAATTAAGAACATGTATTTCTTCAATAGGAGGTAAATTCTTAACGTCTTCGGCTTTAATACCTTTCTCTTTCATAGATTTCTTTGCCTCTTGCATATCTTTGGGACTGAGAAATAGAACACCTCTCTTCTTCGGAGTTGGTTTAGGAATAGGCTCAGTAATTGGAGCAGGAGCTGGCTCGGGAGCTGGCTCAGGAGGTGCCCAATTATTTTCATTTGTCAACATATTATTCAATAGAATTTCAGCTTCATCCGGTGTTCTTTCCCTGAAAAGAGAACCAACACAACTATCCAGGTAATCTCTGGAAGCGTCGGTTAGTCCATTATAAAAGATATCAAGTATTTCAGGTTTCTTAAGAGGATGATCAGGCAAAGCATTAAGTAACTTGAGAAGCCTCCCACAAGCTTGTGGGAGACTCTCTTCTTTAATTTGCACAAAGTTGTATATTTCCCTCAAATCAGCTTGTTTCTTATGAGCAAGGAAATATTTAGCAGAGAAGTAATAAATCATATCCTGGGGACTACGCACATAACAAGGATCAAGAGAATTAAACCATATCTTAGCTTCACCATTTAATGAGAACGGAAATATTTTGAGTATATAGAGGTAACGCGATCTCTCATCATTAGTGAACAGGGCAGCTATATCATTTAACTTAGTAAGATGTGCGACAACAGTTTCAGATTCATAGCCATAAAACGGATCAGATTCAACCAAAGTAATTATATCAAGATCAATAGCGAATTCATAATCCTTATTAGGAACACAAATAGGTTAAGTAGCAAAAGCAGGGTCGGGTTTCATTTTATCTCTAAGTGATTCTTTGTTCCATTTAACTAATAACCTCTCAAGCTCATATCTATCCCCGCAAGCTAAAATAGCGGCAGAAGATTCCATATCAAAAAGATAGCCCTCCGAAATAACAGGCATATTTTCATCATCACTTTCATCATCGTATTCAGATTCAATAGTTTCTTTTTCTCTAGCCCTAGCAATTTGTTCATCAAGAAATTCACTAAGGGGCACAGTAGTATCAGGCATAGAAGCAGTTTCATCGTAAGTATCATGCATAGCAGAAGTAGCATCATCAATAACATGCGACATATCGGAACGAATAGCAGAAGCAGGTTTAGGTGTCGCTAGCTTACTCATAACAGAAGGTGAATCAAGTGCAGAGCTAGATGGCAGTTCCTTACCTCCCCTCGTAGTTGAGGGATAGATCTTGGTTTTTGGATCTCTCAAGTTCTTCATAATGATAAGCAGATATAAATCCGAAGTGACTCAAAGAATAGAGCTATGCTCCCCGGCAACAGCGCCAGAAATTAGTCTTGATAACCCACAAGTATAGGTGATCGCAACAGCTTTCGAGGGTAGAGTATTCAACCAAAATTTATTGATTCGACACAAGGGGAGCCAAAGAATATTCTCAAGTATTAGCAGCTCAGTTGTCAATTCAACCAAACCTGGAAACTTAGTATCTGCAGCAAAGTGTTTAGTAGCAAAGTAATATGATAGTGGTGGTAGCGGCAACAAAAGTAAAGACAACAAAAGTAATAATTTTTGGTATTTTGTAGTGATTGTAACAGTAGCAGTGGGAAAGTAAATTAGCGAGAACCAGTATATGGAAAACTCGTAGGCACCGGACCAGTGATGGATAATTATGCTGAATGCGGTTCATCATGTAACAGTCACAACATAGGGTGACACAGAACTAGCTCCAATTCATCAATGTAATGTAGGCATGTATTCCGTATATAGTCATACGTGCTTATGGAAAAGAACTTGCATGACATCTTTTGTCCTACCCTCCCGTGGCAGCGGGGTTCTATTGGAAACTAAGGGATATTAAGGCCTCCTTTTAATAGAGAACCGGAACAAAGCATTAGCACATAGTGAATACATGAACTCCTCAAACTATGGTCATCACCGGGAGTGGTCCCGATTATTGTCACTTCGGGGTTGCCGGATCATAACACATAGTAGGTGACTATAGACTTGCAAGATAGGATCAACAACTCACATATATTCATGAAAACATAATAGGTTGAGATCTGAAATCATGGCACTCGGGCCCTAGTGACAAGCATTAAGCATAGCAAAGTCATAACAACATCAATCTCAGCACATAATGGATACTAGGGATCAAACCCTCACAAAACTAACTCAATTACATGATAAATGTCATCCAACACATCACCGTCCAGCAAGCATACGATGGAATTACTCACGCATGGCAGTGAGCATCATGAAATTGGTGATGGAGGATGGTTGATGATGACGACGGCGACGAATCCTCCTCTCTAGAGCCCCAAACGGACTCTAGATCAGCCCTCCCGAGAGGTTTTAGGGCTTAGCGGCGGCTCCATATCGTAAAACGCGATGATTTCTTCTCTCTGATTTTCTTCTCTTCGAAAGCAAATATATAGTTGGAGTTGGCGTCGGAGGGCATCCAGGGGGCCCATGAGGTAGGGGGGCGCGCCCTAGAGGGGGGCGCCCCCCACCCTCGTGGACAGGGTGTGGGCCCCCTGGTCTTCATCTTTGGCGAGCATTTTTTATTATTTTTTCTAAGATGTTCCGTGGAGTTTCAGGTTATTCCGAGAATATTTGTTTTCTGCACATAAAACAACACCATGGCAATTCTGCTGAAAACAGCGTCAGTTTGGGTTAGTTCCATTCAAATCATACAAGTTAGAGTCCAAAACAAGGGTAAAAGTGTTTGGAAAAGTAGATACTACGGAGACATATCAACGCGGCGTGGTCAACGTGGTCAACGAATGACATCCATTGGAAGTGGACTGTACGTGGAGAGGCTGACAGCTGGGTCCACTGCTGCACACAAGGAAATGCCTCCTTATTACGTGCAAAATAATGATTCCTCCACCTGACATCTGGGATCCACCGGAAGGGCCTCTGTATTTCGTGAAAAAACGTTCCCTCCGCTGACAGGTCGGACCCACCAACTATATCTTCGCACGCAAGGAAGTGCCTCCTTATTGTGCACAAAAAATGAATACCCCCTGCCAGCTGGGACCCACCATAGTGGGAGGCTGACTTGTGGGCCTACTAAGTTGACGGGGACGGAGGGCTTTGTCAACTTAGTCAATATGAACAATTCTAGCTCCAGTGACCGTATGTTGTCCATCCAACAGCCTTAGTGCTTCTTCAACCTCTGGTCTTCTTGCTCCAGCCGCCCAAAGCAGCGCCGGTCGTGCCGCCTGCTACTGCCTCCCGTGGCCGGCTGTGCTGCCGCGGAGGCCTTACCTCCCCCATACTACTCCCACCACTGTCCAGGTCATCCCTCCACTCACCCACACCCCCTGTTATTCTGCGGCGATGGGAGCCTCACACCGCAGCTGAACCAGTGAACCCTCGTACTCCTCTCCGCGTGGGCATCCACTGCCGCGACTTCTCTGGCTCCGCGTCGTCCCCTTCCTAGGCCTCGCCGTCGTCCACCTCCTTGGTGCTCTCGGCGCGGCGTGGTCAATTTGGTCAACAACCGACTTCCATCAGAAGAGTACTGTACGTGGAGAGGCTGATAGCTGGGTCCACGGCCACAGACCAATTTTTTTATGATTTGCCAAGTAAGTCACTTTGTCAGGCCTGTTGGCTGCAAATCTTTCAAGATGAGGAGAGCTTCATTCGTCTGGCCGAGAAAATGGCATATCAGTATTGAGAAAGATGGGTTGTACATTTTTAAAACACATCAAACTGGCAATTAGTTTCAAATTTCTTTTTTTCATTTCGAGATTTTAAATTGCATTGATTTTTATGCAAAGACAATTTGTTGGATTTTATATTGATATACATTTATTTTTAAAATCAGTTTGAATGTGACTCGAAATTTCGGGATTAAAAACAGTTCGGACCGCACCAAAATATGCAAAATTTCATATAATTTTTTAACCATGGCCACAATATGGGCTGTAATGCTAACAAAAAGAATATGGGCTCCAAAAAAACCTTAAGAATTAGCAAATGGCCTGTAAATTATTAGAAATAATGGCAGATGGGCAATATGATGTCTTCCACAGATTTGAGGCTTTCCTAAAAAAAGGTTGACGCACAAGCAGTGACTATTGGATGTCCATCCAACGGCCGTCATGCTTCTTCAATTTCTGCTCTTCCTGCTCCAGCCGCTCAAACAAGCGCCGACGGGACTGCCTGCTCCCTCCTCCCCCCGGCAGGTTGTGCTGCCGCGCAGGCCTCACCGCCCCACCATACTCCCATCACTGGCCTAGCCATCCATCTACTCACCCACACCTATTGTTATTCTCCGGCGATGGCAGACGAACCAGTTAACCCTCGTACAGTCGTACTCCCCTCCGCGTGGAAAACAACTGCCGAGTCTTCCCTGCCTCCGTGTCGTTCCCTTGCTAGGCCTCGCCGTCGTCCACCGCCCTGGTGCTGTAGCGACCAGACCTCAAACAGTCTGATCTCTGTTCTCCGGTGTCATCCCTGGATCAGTAATGCTGACACCACACAGTACTCGGAGGATTTATAGCAGAGTAGCAATCACACACTTGTTACATCGAGTGTCTCAAAAGAGAACTTATTACAATTAATAAGCTTAAGGCCATCTAATAACGATAACAGCGGAAGGCTTGGAAGATAAGTGAGTCCATCAACTCCAACGGCATCACTGAGTATAGAACCACCACCTAAAACTCCTTCATCGTCATCTGAAAAGTCTGCAACATTAACGTTGCAGCCCGAAACGGGTTAGCACATGGAATATGCTGGCAAGGTAACACATAGAGAGTAATGGAATGAAACAGCTATACTATGCATATTTGGCTGGTGGAAAGCTCTATGGTTACAGTTTTGCGTAAAACCAATTTTTCCCTACTTCAAAGGAATAAATTTAATTACTATCATGGTGGCTGTTAAACATTGAGAATGGTTGACAGCATTCTCAATCCAAATTAAGCATCATCATTAAACATAACCCAACAAAATTAATTTAGAGTAACATGTTGAGATTCACGTGAAAATACAGGTACTAGATACTCAAGATGTCCATAACCGGGGACACGGCTAATCATGATTAGTTTATTACACTTTGCAGAGGTTTGCGCACTTTTCCCCACAAGACTCGATCGCCTCCGTTTGGTTTCTCGCACTACATGGTGTTTGAGAAGACGGGTGACCGAGACATAGTATTTTAGAAGCACTAGCACCTTACGATCGGGTAGACCGTACCACCTACATCCCCTACATCTGCTAGTCTACCACCACAAGAGTTCGCACGACTTAGTCAACTATGCTAGAGCCCATAATAGCTCGTTGCTGCACACGGAAGTTTCTAGTATGAATAGTCTTATGATCCCTTTGAGCCTGGGTGGCGGTCCAAAAGAAAACAGGCAAGTCCTGGAATACCCAGGTGCCTCAATCCACCCAGATGTGTGTTTAAGTTGCCACCTTAGATAAACCATTAATTAACAATCTCACATCTGTCATGGATTTCACTCACCCAATCCACGTCTACTAGCATAAGATGGCATAATAAGCAAACGCAGAAGTAACTCCCAAAGGTTTGATAATAAACTGGTAATAGGTACTACCTCATCTACTTCCCATCCCACAATTTAATTAGATCCTAATCATGCAATGTGTGAGGTTTGATCTAATGCAATAAAACTGGGTAGTAGAAAAGGTATGATCAAAGTGTTACTTGCCTTGCTGATGATCCGGGAAACCTAACGATTCGAAGTAATAGGCGGCGCACTCCGGATACTCTATCGCAAACAAACGGGCATATAATAAGTACTCATCTAATGCACAGGTAAAACTCAAATAAGAGATCTAACCAGAAAGTTCAACTTAAGAACTCCGGTTGGCAAAAAGAATCAAATCGAACGAAGCGACGAAAGTCAAACGGCGAAAGAAAACAACTTCGTTCTAGTAATCTGGATCTAGGGAAAATTTTACAGTAGCAATATCTTGTTTAAGTTGGTTAAACGGATAGAGGGTTTCGAGACGAAACTCTAGGCGCTTGAATCGCCTGATTCCGACAAACGAGCGAAAAGTTATACTAAAACGAAAATCGGATCAGGAATCGCGATCAGAAAAATCGCGGATTTAATCCGAGAAAAAGAAAAACGACGAACGCTCGCTAAACTGAATAAACCGGAAAACCGATCTATTAAAAAAACCGAATCTAATAAACCGGCGAAAAAAGACGAAAACCGATTGTTTTTTTTTAATTTATTCCGCTCGGAAGAAAAAAATAAAAAGAAATACTAAATGGACTCCAAAACTTCCGAAATAAATTTTCACGGGCTTCTAAAATCAAGCCTCACAAGGTGAACATTTACTTGGGACCTAATTGCAATTTGGAAAAACGCACTTTTTTTCCTAAATTCAAATAAAACACCGAAAAACTCCGAAATAATATCTTATTTGATTTTATTATTAAATCCTCAATATTTCTTTATTTTGGGAAAGTCATTTTATTCCCTCTCTCATATTTTTGTAATAGAAATATTTGATGATAAAATAAAAAAAATCAAATGATCCTATCCTCAAAATTTGAGAAAACTCAAATATGAAAATAACGAAATCCCCAACTCTCTCCGTGGGTCATTGAGTTGCATAGAATTTCTAGGATCAACCAAGCAAATAAAATATGATATGCATGATGATATAATGTGTAACATTCCAAATTGAAAATTTGGGATGTTACAAACCTACCCCCCTTAAGATGAATCTCGCCCTCGAGATTCGGGTTGGCTAGAAAATAGGTGAGGGTGGTCTTTGAGAAAATCTTCCTCTCGCTCCTAGGTGGCTTCATCCTCTGTGTGGGGGCTCCACTGAACTTTGCAAAACTTGATAACCTTGCTGCGAGTAACTCGGCTGGCAAACTCGAGGATCTTAACTAGTTTCTCCTCGTAGGTCAAATCATTGTCCAACTGAATAGTTTCCAAAGGCACTATGTCTCTCAACGGTATGTCAGCCATCTCCGTGTGACATTTCTTTAACTGGGAAACGTGGAACACATTATGTACTCCTGACAATCCTTCAGGCAATTCCAACTTGTAGGCCACTTCTCCCATACGTTCCAAAACTCGATATGGTCCTACAAATCGTGGTGCTAACTTCCCTTTAACTCCAAAACGCTTTGTTCCCCGAAGTGGAGATACTCGAAGATAAGCTCTATCTCCAACTTCGTAAACTGTCTCCTTGCGTTTAGAATCTGCATAACTTTTCTGTCTAGACTGGGCTACCTTGAGCCTATCGCGAATCAGCTTCACCTTCTGTTCAGACTCTTTAATCAAGTCAGGACCAAACAACTGACGGTCTCCAACTTCGTCCCATGACAACGGTGTCCTGCACCTCCTTCCATACAGGGCTTCAAAAGGGGCCATTTTAAACTGGTTTGGTAACTGTTGTTGTAAGAGAACTCTGCATATGGAAAATTGTCGTCCCAACTAGATCCATAATCTAGCGCACAAGCTCTCAGCATATCCTCCAATATCTGATTTACCCTCTTGGTCTGTCCATCTATCTGTGGATGAAAAGTTGTACTGAATTCTAGCCTGATACCCAAAGTTTCGTGCAACTACTTCCAGAACATTGAGGTAAACTGGGTTCCTCTATCTGATACAATACTCCTTGGAACTCCATGCAGACATACGATCCTGGTCATGTATATCTTTGCCAACTTAGCACTGGTGTAAGTGGTCTTTACTGGGATGAAATGAGCTACTTTCATCAATCGATCAACTACAACCCAAATTGAGTCATAGCCTGAACGAGTCCTGGGCAATCCCGTGATAAAATCCATGCCTAGCTTATCCCACTTCCATTCGGGTATCGGCAATGGTTGTAACAATCATGCTGGCTTCTGATGCTCTGCCTTTACTCTCTGACATACATCACAAACGGCTACATACTCCGCTATATCCTTCTTCATTCCGATCCACCAGAAAATATCCTTCAAATCTAAATACATCTTGGTATTTCCTGGGTGAATTGAATACGGTGAGTCGTGTGCCTCTTGCAAAATCAACTTCCTGATCTCCGTGTCGTTGGGCACGTAAACACGGTCTTCGAACCATAGGGTGTCGTGTTCATCCTCACGAAATCCTTTAGCTTTTCCTTTGCTCAGTTTCTCCTTTATAGCGGCAATCTCTTTGTCAGTTTTCTGAGCTTCTCTGATTCTATCCATCAAAGTTTACTGAATCTCCAATGTTGCTACATAGCCTCTCGGAACGATTTGCAAACATAGTTCACAAAGATTTTCTGCTAACTCCTTGGGTATTTCTCCCGTCATTAACGTATTGACATGGCTCTTATGACTTAATGCGTCAGAAACTACATTAGCCTTTCCGGGGTGATAATGCAATTTCATATCATAATCTTTGATAAGCTCCAACCATCTCCTTTGTCTGAGATTCAATTCCTTCTGGGTGAAAATGTACTTCAAACTCTTATGATCCGTGTACACCTCACAATGATTACCAATGAGAAAATTTCTCCATCTTTTCAAAGCATGCACTATGGCTGCTAACTCCAAATCATGTGTAGCATAATTCAACTCATGAGGCTTCAGTTGTCTTGAGGCATATGAAACAACTCTCCCTTCCTGCATAAGCACTGCTCCAAGTCCTCGACATGAAGCGTCGCAGTACACCTCATAATCTTTGGTCTGGTCTGGCAAAATCAACACTGGTGAGGTAACCAAATGTTTCTTCAACTCCTGGAAACTAGCCTCACACTCCTCTGTCCATATGAACTTGGTATCCTTCTTTAATAACTCTGTCATAGGCTTCACAATCTTTGAGAAATTCTCAATAAATCTCCGGTAGTATCCTGCGAGTCCAAGAAAACTCCGGATCTCTCCAACTGTTGTTGGGGATTCCCACTTGGTCATAGTTTCAACTTTAGCGGGATCTACTGCTATACCTTCACCAGATATAACATGTCCGAGGAATCCTACTTCCTTCAACCAAAACTCACATTTGCTGAACTTGGCATATAATTGATGTTCTCTGAGCTTTCCATGTACCAAACGCAAATGCTCCTTATGTTCCTCTTCATTCTTCAAATAAACCAGGATATCATCAATGAACACTATGACGAACTTATCCAAAAACTCCATAAACACTTTGTTCATCATGTTCATAAAATAGGCAGGTGCGTTAGTCAGACCAAATGACATAATGGTATACTCATACAGCCCATACCTGGTGGTAAAAGCTGTCTTCAGAATATCCTGTTCTCGAATCTTCAACTGGTGGTATCCTGATCGCAGATCGATCTTGGAAAATACCTTAGCTCCATGCAATCGATCAAACAGATCGTTGATCATTGGTAATGGGTACTTGTTCTTGATCGTTACTTCATTCAATCCTCGATAATCAACAACCATCCTTAACGATCCATCCTTCTTCTCCACTAGAAGTACTGGCGATCCCCAAGGCGAAGAAGTTGGGCGGATATATCCCTTATCCAGTAACTCCTTAATCTGCTTCTTAATTTCCACCAAATCTTTTGCTGGCACCCTATATGGTCTCTTTGATATTGGACCTGTGTCTGGCAATAGCTCAATCAAAAACTCAATATCTCTATCCGGTGGCATGCCTGGCAACTCTTCTGGAAATACATCAGGGAAATCCCTTACCACTGGTACTTCCTCCTGCACAACTCCTGTTAGGCAATTTACTTGGGTCCTCTTTGGCACATGCCGGGATACATACTTGATCCTTCTCCCTTCTGGGGTGGTAAGCAAAATTGGCTTACTAGCACATTCAATATTCCCTTCATACTTTGATAACCAATCCATGCCTAATATCACATCCAATCCTTGCGATTCCAATACTATTAGGTCTGAGGGAAAAACATAGTTACCAATCCTTAATGGTAACCGATCACACCATAGACTAGCCAAATACTCTGCTCCGGGCGAGGTTACTAACATGGGTGACCTAAGGGCTTGGGTTGGTAGGTTATACTTATACAAAAATCCCCTTGAGATGTATGAATGCGATGCACCAGTATCAAAAAGAACGAGTGCAGTAAATGACTTAACCAAAAACTTACCTATTACTGCATCGGGCTGAGCTTCAACCTCCTCCACGCTAACGTGGTTCACCTGTCCCCTGTTGAAAGGGTTCGGCTTCTTCCCAGAACTTCCATTGCCATTTTGGCCTTCAGGACATTCATTGGCATAATGTCCGGTCTTCGAACACTTATAGCAAGTGACTTGGCTTAGGTCCTTCTTGGCTGGGGTTGATGGGTTGGTGCGGTTCTGGCCGTTGCTTCCTCCATTGCCATTACCATTTTTGGTGCCATTGTGATTGTGCGAGCTACCTCCTCCATGGGTATGCTGAAAATGTCCTCCCGGTCTAGGGGTAAAACGTGGCTTCTGCTGAGCTCTTGAATTGTACTTTCCTTGTCCATACTTCCTCTTGCGATTCTCAATTTGCTGCTGCTTCCCTTCAATCATAAGAGCACGATCTACCAACTCCTAGTAGTTGTTGAATGTGGCCACCATCAACTGCATGCTCAACTCATCATTCAGTCCTTCCAGAAACTTCTCCTGCTTAGCTGCATCCGTAGCGACGTCATCTGGGGCATAATGTGCTAACTTACTAAATTCCTCCACATACTGGCCAATTGTCCGTCCTCCTTGGCGCAAGTTACGAAACTCACGCTTCTTCATGGCCATAGCTCCTGCTGAAACATGTGCAGTACGAAAAGCCTGCTGAAACTGGTCCCATGTGACAGTGTCAACTGGGAAAGTGGCGGTGACATTCTCCCACCATGATGCTGCGGGTCCTTCTAACTGATGTGCGGCAAACTTCAGCTTCTCCGCATCTGTGCATCCTGCTGTGGTCAACTCCCTAGCTGTCTTGCGGAGCCAATCATCTGCTACTATGGGCTCGGTGCTACTGGAAAACACCTACAGATTCAGCCTAAGGAAACGGGCTAAGTGGTTAACAGGTGGTGATGGTGGTGGGTTGTTGTTATTGTTCCCCTGGTTCTGATTCTGGATTAGCAACTACATCAATGTGTTCTGCTGCTGGATCAACTGGGTGAGCTCCGGTGGGAAAGCAAACCCGGGGTCACGTCTCGGAGGCATCTGTGGGTTTAGAAAAGATGAGATATAAGAATAGAGGGGGTCTAAAGAGAAAACACTACCCATATGCACCTGAGGCAAAAGCAAACAATTCACTTCAATCAATCAAGCAAAGGCATACAATCGATCTAACTATCGCAAAGTGCTCGGACTACTATATTTACATGGTGGACTACTACTACTGATGAGGTGGTCTACCAGAAATATTCTTCGGTCCTTGACTCCAAGATATCTGCTCCAGCTTTGTCAACATAGTCATCATTGTTACTGTCTGGTTTCGAGTCGGTGCCGTCGATGATGATGTAGTCTTCTGGGTTAATTTCCTTGGGTTCTTCGTCTTCATCTACTGGTGTCGGGCCTCCCATAAATATTCCAATCTTCTTGATCAGGTCGTCATTCTTCTCCACCAATACTTCAATTTCTTCTTCATAATCTTCACGTGTAGCCTTGAGTTCTTCCTCCAGTTTCTTGATTCTAGTCTTAGCCTTCTTCAGATCTATCATGTTGGCACACATCTGGTTCTCCTGGCGTCAAATGTGCTGGTTTAATTCCTGGATAAAAGCTGCGATTGATCTATCCTTCCTAATGCTGATCATCTCCTAGTGTTCATCTCGGCGCCCATAAATCTGGTATATAGTATCCTTGAGATCCTTGCGGTAGACTTCTCCAATGCGTCCCATGGCGATGTGAGCTGCCAAGCTCTTTCCTAGACTCCAAGTTGGTGCATCAAATGAAAACTCTATGGGCTCAGTGACTAGCATGAACGTCCTACTAGGAACTTGAACTTGAATCATCCAGCGCTCTTCTTCAGGTAAAGTGGTGTTGTAGGTTCCCGTGAAGCTTGGTACTCCTATATTCAGGTATCTAGTGACTTCCTTCAAGTGACGTCCAAAGGGTGTATCTTCATCCGGTTGCATGAACTTGTTCCTTGCATCCGCCATCCTAAAGAGTAGAAAAGATGAGAAGTCAGAAGAGAAGAGAGTGAATAGTGATCTAGGTCCTTTAGCTTAGTGGTCGTGTCCTACAGTCAGCATGTGCTCTGATACCATCTCTGTAGCGACCAGACCTCAAACAGTCTGATCTCTGTGCTCCGGTGTCATCCCTGGATCAGTAATGCTGACACCACATAGTACTCGGAGGATTTATAGCAGAGTAGCAATCACACACTTATTACATCAAGTGTCTCAAAAGAGAACTTATTACAATAAATATGGCTTAAGGCCATCTAATAACGATAACAGCGGAAGGCTTGGAAGATAAGTGAGTCCATCAACTCCAACGGCATCACTGAGTATAGAACCACGACCTAAAACTCCTTAGTCGTCGTCTGAAAAGTCTGCAACATTAACGTTGCAGCCCGAAACGGGTCAGCACTGGCAAGGTAACGCATAGAGAGTAATGGAATGAAACAGCTATACTATATGCATATTTGGCTGGTGGAAAGCTCTATGGTTACAGTTTTGCGTAATGCCAATTTTTCCCTACTTCAAAGGAATAAATTTAATTACTATCATGGTGGTTGTTAAACATTGAGAATGGTTGACAGCATTCTCAATCCCAATTAAGCATCATCATTAAACATAACCCAACAAAATTAATTTAGAGTAACATGTTGAGATTCACGTGAAAATACAGGTACTAGATACTCAAGATGTCCATAACCGGGGACACGGCTAATCATGATTAGTTTATTACACTCTGCAGAGGTTTGCGCACTTTTCCCCACAAGACTCGATCGCCTCCGTTTGGTTTCTCGCACTACATGGTGTTTGAGAAGACTGATGACCGAGACATAGTCTTTCAGAAGCGCTAGCACCCTACGATCGGGTAGACCGTACCACCTACATCCCCTACATCTGCTAGTCTACCACTGTAAGAGTTCGCACGACTTAGTCAACTATGCTAGAGCCCATAATAGCTTGTGGCTGCACACGGAAGTTTCTAGTATGAATCGTCTTATGATCCCTTTGAGCCTGGGTGGCGGTCCAAAAGAAAACAGGCAAGTCCTGGAATACCCAGGTGCCTCAATCCACCGAGATGTGTGTTTAGGTTGCCACCTTAGATAAACCATTAATTAACAATCTCACATCTGTCATGGATTTAACTCACCCAATCCACGTCTACTAGCATAAGATGGCATAATAAGCAAACGCAGAAGTAACTCCCAAAGGTTTGATAATAAACTGGTAATAGGTACTACCTCATCTACTTCCCATCCCACAATTTAATTAGATCCTAATCATGCAATGTGTGAGGTTTGATCTAATGCAATAAAACTGGGTAGTAGAAAAGGTATGATCAAAGTGTTACTTGCCTTGCTGATGATCCGGGAAACCTAACGATTCGAAGTAACAGGCGGCGCACTCCGGATACTCTATCGCAAACAAACGGGCATACAATAAGTACTCATCTAATGCACAGGTAAAACTCAAATAAGAGATCTAACCAGAAAGTTCAACTTAAAAACTCCGGTTGGCAAAAAGAATCAAATCGAACGAAGCGACGAAAGTCAAACGGCGGAAGAAAACAACTTCGTTCTAGTAATCTGGATCTAGGGCAAATTTTACAGTAGCAAAATCTTGTTTAAGTTGGTTAAACGGATAGAGGGTTTCGAGACGAAACTCTAGGCGCTTGAATCGCCTGATTCCGACAAATGAGCGAAAAGTTATACTAAAACGAAAATCAGATCAGGAATCGCGATCAGAAAAATCGCGGATTTAATCTGAGAAAAAGAAAAACAACGAACGCTCGCTAAACTGAATAAACTGGAAAACCGATCTAATAAAAAACCGAATCTAATAAACCGGCGAAAACAGACGAAAACCGATTGGTTTTTTTTAAATTATTCCGCTTGGAAGAAAAAAAATAAAAATAAATACTAAACGGACTCCAAAACTTCCGAAATAAATTTTCACAGGCTTCTAAAATCAAGCCTCACAAGGTGAACATTTATTTGGGACCTAATTGCAATTTTGAAAAACGCACTTTTTTTACTAAATTCAAATAAAACACCGAAAAACTCCGAAATAAAATCTTATTTGATTTTATTATTAAATCCTCAATATTTCTTTATTTTGGGAAAGTCATTTTATTCCCTCTCTCATATGTTTGTAATAGAAATATTTGATGATAAAATAAATAAAATCAAATGATCCTATCCTCAAAATTTGAGAAAACTCAAATATGAAAATAACGAAATCCCCAACTCTCTGTGTGGGTCATTGAGTTGCATAGAATTTCTAGGATCAACCAAAATGCAAATAAAATATGATATGCATGATGATCTAATGTATAACATTTCAAATTGAAAATTTGGGATGTTACGGGTGCTCTTGGCGCGGCCTGGTCAACGTGGTCAATGACCGACATGCATCTGAAGTGGATTGTACGTGGAGAGGCTAACAGTTGGGTCCATGGCCGCACGCAAGGAAATGCCTCCTTATTATGCGCAAAATAATGATTCCTCCACCTGACATCTGGGACCAAACGAAAGGGCCTTCGTATTTCGCGAAAAGAACGTTAGCACCACTGACAGCTTGGACCCACGAACTATATCTTCACATGCAAGGAAATGCCTCCTTATTACGCACAAAAAAATGAATACTCCCCCTGCTAGCTGGGACCCAGTATAGTTGCAGGCTGACTTGTAGGCCTAGTAAGTTGACAGGGATGGAGGGCTTTGTCAACTTAGTCAATATGCACGATTCTAGCTCCAGTGACCGTACAATGTCCATCCAACGACCGTAGTGCTTCTTCAACCTTTGGTCTTCTTGCTCCGGCCGCCCAAACCAGTGCTAGACGTGCCTCCTGCTCCTGCCTCCCGTGGCCAGCTGCGATGCGGCAGAGGCCTCACCGCCCCCTACTACTCCGACCACTGGCCAGGCCATCCCTCTACTCACCCACAACCACTGTTATTCTGCGGCAACGACAGCCTCACCCCGCAACGAACCAGTGAACCCTCATACTCCTCTACACGTGGGCATCCACTGTCGCGTCTTCCCCAGCTCCGTATTGTCCCCTTCCTAGGCCTCGCCGTTGTCCACCGCCCTGGTGCTCTCGGCGCGGCGTGGTCAAGGAACGGCTTCCATCGGACGTGGACTGTACATGGAGAGGCTGGCAGTTGGGTCCACAGCCGCAGCAAGGAATTGCCTCCTTACTACGCGCAAAATAATTATTCCTCCACCGGATAGCAGGGACCCACCAGACGGGCCACCGTATTTCATGAAAAAAACATTTCCCCTGACTGCTGGGACCCACCAGCTACATCTTTGCATGCAAGGAAGTGTGTCCGGGCAAAAAAACGATTCGCCCCCTGACTGCTGGGACCCACCAGCTACATCTTCGTAGGCCAGGAAGTGCCTGACAGTCGGGACCCACCTGGTCGAAGCGTACGTAGTTTTGTCATTCTGGTCGGGAACGTGTACGTACATACTGGTTGATGTAGAGGCGCGCACGTGTCATAGTAGAGGCATGCACGTAGCATGTACACGTACGTACAGTGGAAAGTGTGCAAGAAAGAAAATACGACCACGTACGTAGATACAGGCAAGGTCCCGAACGCCTACTCGCGCATACGTACGGCCAGGGCTCATGTACATGGCTGGGTCAGAACGGAGAAACGCATCGTCGTCGTGTTCATGGGGAGCCAACCAGCTGGGTCGGAATGGACTGCATCTTCGTGTTCATCGGGAGGGCTTGGATGGAACAGCCGATGGAAACGAGGCCTGGCGTACCGTAGAACGGAGGAAACGGCCTTGTGTTCGACCGGCCACATATGAAACGGGATCCTGTTCATCGGGAGGGGTCTGGCGTATCGCAAAACGGAGGAAACGGACCTCCTATGGTCGAAATGGGGGTCCTGTTGATCGGGAGGGGTGTGGCGTACCGCAAAACGGAGGAAACAGACTTGTGTTGGAGCACTACGGTCGAAATGGGGGTCCTGTTCCTCAGGAGGGGTGTGGCGTACCGCAAAACGGGACTCCACGGGATACTGTTCATCTCCACCGTCGACCCCCTCCAGCCTCCACGGGCTACTATTCATCCATCGTCGACCTTCTCCAGCCTCCACCTGCGACTGTTCATCCAGCCTCCATCGCGCGCTACTCCACCGACTACTATTCAACCAACGCTCTCCATTGGCTCCTGTTCAACCACCCCTCCACGGGCTACTGTTCATCCAGCCCTCCACCGTCTACTGTTCATCCTGCCCTCCACGGGGTGGTCCTGTTCATCCAGCCCTCCACGGGGTCCTGTTCATCCAGCCCCAACCGGCTCGATCGATAGGGGTCCTGTTTATCCAGAGGCAACACCACGGGGTCCTGTTCATCCACCCCCACCGGGAACTGTTCATCCAAACCCCCCAGCAATGCTCACTATTCATCCAAACCCCCCAGCAATGCTCACTGTTCATCCAGAGGCAACACCATGGGGTCATGTTCATCCACCCCCACCGGGAACTGTTCTTCCAACCCCCCGGCAACGCTCACTGTTCATCCAGAGGCAGCATCGATCAGCTTCAGTGAGTAGCAGTAGTGAAGGAATCGCTCGATCTGGTTCAGTAAACAGCCATCGATCGATCGCTCGGGTCCAGTAACGTGTAGCGTGCAGTGCAATCGCTCGGGTTCAGTTAGAGCCCAATGCCTCTTGCTCGGGTTCAGTTAGAGCCCAACGCCTCGCACCCACACGCGTGTGTGTATGAGAGAAACGTGCATCGCTCGGCCCCGACCACCCACCGTAACTGGGAACACCCTGATATTTTCCTCGCCCTCGCTTCTACCATGGTTTTTTCAGTCATGGACGGCCCAAAGAATGTCATGCAGCTGCGTCTCCGGCCCGCCCAGGACGAAAAGCCCATTTTCTGTCATGATTTTTTTTCATAGAAGTAGGACCCCACCACATCTATGATGATACCGTGTTTTGTCACAATTATTATCATAAAAATGTCATAACTATGAAAGAAAAAAAAATTTGTTCGGCCCAAAATGTCACGGATGTGTCTTTTTTTTGTACTGCTTTTTTGCCTCTATTAAAACAGGGATATCTATTCAACTTGTTGCTATAGCAAACTTAAATGTCACACCGGCGACTTTGCTTCATTTTAGTGCAACTGCACAAAATGAGATTGGATTTCCTATTCGTTTTGGCAGATTCGTATTTTATCTTTGTCGTCTCATGAAAGGTCAGTACAGGCCTTCATCCACATGATTGTGCAGTGTGCTTTGAGATGTTGTGCTACTTGTATTGATACCATTTTAAATAAATGTTGAATTGAAGATACTGTATTGTTGTCTTTTCCCATTAAGTAGTGAACAAAAATGGGACCAACCCAGATATGATGCTTGTTGCTTTGTTACAGTAAACTATGCATCACCCCTTTATAAGTAGATGGAAGCACATGTTATTGTTGTGCCCACTCTCCCCTGGAACTGTTTATGCTTTTTGTTAATTTAATGCCGCTGGTAAAATTAAGCAATGCCACTCTAAGAATTAACTACTGGATCTTAGTTCAAAACTGCAACACTTGTTAGGGATTTGCAGGATTACCATTTTTGTTGCCGCATGTTTCATCCTCCTTTATTGGCCAATAATTGATTCCTTTTTTCCTCTGTAAAACAGGGGTATCTATTCAACTTGTTGCTATTGCGACATTTCGGTTCGCTACGTGAAACACTTTTGTTTAAAGAGTGTTTTGTGCAGTTCAACTCGAATGCCACACCAGCAAATTTGCTTAATTTTGGTGGAACTGCACAAAAGGAGATCATGGATTTTCATATATGTGTTGGGATTTCTTTCAAGTCGTCCTCGCAAGTTGTTTCAAATCTTGGTCAAGAAAGGTCAGTACCAACTTTCATCCACATGATGCTGCGGTGTGCTTTGAGATGTTGTGCTACTTGTATTGGTACTATTTTGAATAAATGTTGGATTGAAGCTATTGAACTGCTGTCTTTTACTATTAAGTGGACAAAAATTGTTCCAACCCAGACATGATGCTTGTTGCTTTGTGTCGGATTTCTGGTTCCGACAAAATCCTTGAGGTTCGAACACTGGGGTGCGCACGAAGAACTCTCCTCCCTCTAGCTCACGCCCTCACCGCAATCTCAAGGCTTAGCGTGTCGAACTCACAGAACAAAGGGACACAAGATTTATACTGGTTCGGGCCACCGATGTGGTGTAATACCCTACTCAAGTGTGGTGTGGTGGATTGCCTCTCGGGCTAAGGATGAAAGTTACAAGGGAAGAACAACCTCCTGAGGAGAGGTGCTCTTGTGCTTGGTGAGTTGATGCTGTATTGGATCGTCCCTCTCTCTCGGTGTGCCGATCCTTCCCCCGGTCTCTCTTTCCTACAATGGTGGCTAGCCCTATATATAGAGGCCTGGGTCCTCCTCCCAAATATTAGGCGGGAAGGGATCCCACAACGGCCAGTTTTGAAGGGGGACAGTTAGTACAACCTATCCTGACAAAATATGGTCTTCGCCTGCCAAAGGCTCTGGTGATGGCGCCGTCCTGGTTTCCACGGTGACCTTCGTCATGTCGTCCTGCTGGTCTTGGTCTCGTTGCACCGATATGGAAACCTATGCTTTATGCCTCGGGACTCCGTGCCTGTGCTTGACTCTTTAGCACTAAAGAGGAAACGAGGAAACTGTGTGCGCTGGCGCCCGCCTGGTGCCCGCCTGGCCTTGGTCGTCATGGCTTGCGTAACAGGAACCTCGCGAGGTGCCCCTTGCCTTGATCTCTCCACCCCTCGTGAGCCAACCTGGTGAGGCCGCCCTGAGGAGGTCTTGCGTTGTCCTCCTCATGAGGCTTGGCCCCTTGCGAGGGTCTTGGGTGTTTGTTAGTGAAGATGGGCCATACAGGGCCGCTGGTGGAGCCACGCCGTGGGCCGCAGGCAGGCATGTCTAGGGACCCCCGTTCCCAGGACGCCAACAGTAGCTCCCGGGCCCAAGACGCGCTCGGGCTTGGCTTCGAGGCGAAGCCAAGGGGCAAGTGCGGAGCGCCGCGGGCTCTAACAGCCTGCGGCCTCGGTTGATGTGTGGTGGTTGATTGGTCGTGGGCGTCTCCGCTTCCCCACACTGCCTCGGCAACTGCCCGACTGTCAAAAGGCTGGCGGGGGCTGTATTTTCCTTCATTGCTTTCCTTTGTTTTGCTCCAAATCCCCTTTCTTTCCCTGCGGCCTCGGTTGATGTGTGGTGGTTGATTGGTCGTGGGCGTCTCCGCTTCCCCACACTGCCTCGGCAACTGCCCGACTGGAAAAAGGCTGGCGGGGGCTGTATTTGCCTTCATTGCTTTCCTTTGTCTTGCTCCAGATCCCCTTTCTTTCCCTTCGCTTCTAGAGACTCCAGATCCATCCATATACTCCTTCGATCATGCCGTCGATGGCGCCCAAGAAAGCCCGGGCTACCCCTCCATCATCCTGGTAGGACCCCGCGCTCGACGCGTCGAGTGTGTCGGAGAAGAACTTGGCCGCCATGTGCTTGATGACGGCGGAGGGTGAGAAGAGGAGGAAGACTATGCTCCGGGTTGGCTCCACCGAGCCCGAGGACTCTCGCAGGACCTTCTACCCCTTCTTTACGAGTAGCATCGTTTTCAGGTTGGTTCCCCCCTTCTCCAACTTCTTCTACTCCGTCCTCAGTCACTATAAGATCCACGCCCTCCATCTTCATCCCAACTCCATCCTTCTCCTGTCAATTTTTCCTTCTACTGCGAGGCGTACGTCGGAGTGATGCCGTCTGTGGCACTCCTGTGCCACTTCTTCTTTCTTTGGCTTAAGGAGGGCCCCTGCTCAGGCTGCGTTGGCTTCGTTGCGACCAACAAGACCAATACCATCTCGAAGACCAGGAAGAAGGCCGAGGGCTTCAGGAGCAAGTGGGTCCTGATGGACTCCAAGCGCGTCCATCCCCGGCTGGTGCTGCCGATGGAGATTACTATGTCCCATGAGGGGTGGCTTCATGTGAAGCTCACTGACCCGCGGGTGACCCAGGTGATGGAGAGGATGACCGCCGACCTGAAGCTCGACGACTCGAGAACGGCGAAGCTGACGGGGGCCATGATTGCCCGAGAATTCATGGCGCAATTCGTGGCTCCCCTCCAGTCGCGCCCGCGCCCACTGTGGAAGCATGGAGACGAAGGGGACGACCTCCGCCTGCGCCTAGAGCCCCTTTCCGTTGAGGAATTGCACTCGACTCTTCGTTCCTTGGTCGGGGACGACCAAGGGTACCCTCCTGATGGCCTTGTTCCCTTGTACCGCCGCCCGGATGGGGCGAAGGTTGTCGCCGCTCTACCTGTCTTCGACGAGTGTGGGCTCGTGCCGCCTGCGCCCACAAACACTCCGGTGGTGACAACTCCGGTGGTCGTGTCTTCCGGTGAGTCTCGCAAGGAGGGAGAGGAGGAGCGTGACTCGGAGGCAACCCACAAAGGGGTGGGGGAGACCTCCGCCTTACGCAAGGCCGACATCCTCCGCACCCTGCCTGATGATGATGACGAGGCCGATGTCCTCCTAGAAGGGGAGGAGCTGCGTACTGCAGGGGCTCCTCGAGTTCCAAAGTTAGTCCCCGGAGGAAGTCGTCGGTCGAGATTCCGACGAGAGGAAGGTTGGCGCTGGTCTCCCGAGACGATGCCCCTATTCTGTCGCTGCCTGAAGCTTCTTCCAACTTGCCTGCTGCCCCCTTTTCTGCGCCTAGAGCCCTTGCGCCCGTGCCTATGGCTGGGAGGCTCTCAGGCTTCAAGCTCAGGAAGCTGAGGGACTACACCGCGGTGGACCAGTAAGTATCCTTGTCTTGCCTTGCTCCTGCTTCTGCTGCTGATTCTTGACGCCTTCCGTTGCTTGACTAGGCCGACGCCCGCGGCGAAGAGGAGGAAGGAGGACACAGTGGTCATGCCCGGGACCAAATCACCCACGGAGGACGCTCCCTCCTCCGTAGGGAAGGATGATGGCGGTGCTCGTGCCTCCCCGTCCCAGTCGTCCTCACGAAAATTGGGGGAGCATCCTCAGGAGGAGGCAGCCCCACTGGCACCAAAAGCGCCCGCGTCCGGCTCGGCTGCTGAGGTCCCCGAAGCTCAGGAGCCCTCAGCCTCCAAAGCCATCGTGATGATGTTGCCTCTTCCTTCCTCTGCCGCTCCGCTGACCTCGGATCCTTCTGCCTCCCCCGACATCTTGGAGCGCGCTCTTTCTGCACTGACCTTGCTGCGGCAGGATCTTCAAGGCATCGACCGTCTCCTGGTGGCCGGGCATCTGGAGCTGATCTCTGGCTGCCTCCATTCAGACGTTGCCGTCCGAGCGGCGTTGAGCCAGGCTGTTGTGGACTCCGAGAAGGACAAGAAGTCCGTCACCCAAGCTACGGCTGCTCATGAGGCGACACTGAAGGATGCCGGAGCCGCCCAAGATCGCTGCCAGTTGCTGAAGACCATGTGCAGTGAGCGTGCGGACGAAGCTCGGGGCCGTAGGGTGGAGGAGGAGAAGATGAAGGCCCGGGAGGACGCCGTCCGGGGTCACGATGCCAAGCTAAGGAAGTTGGCGGAGGCGCAGACTGTGGAGCGCAGTCGGATGGAGAAGCTGGAGCAGAAGGTGGAGGCAAAAAAGGCCGAGCCGGAGGCCAATGCACAGGTCCTGGCCGAAGACCGCATGGCCTTCAAGCTCCTCGAGGAGAGGTCTCGCACGGCGCTGCGGTCAGTCTATGAGAAGGGCTTGGAGGAGCCACTGGCCACCGACGACGAGGGTCCCACCCAGCTACTTCCTTATCTGGTCGGGGCGCTTGAGGAAGTCGTGAGCGGTATCGGCCCCTTGGCAGAGGCAGAAGCCCGCATCCTTTCCTCAGCCGCGCTGACGTGCGTCTTCAGCCACCTCCATATTCACGATCCTGCTGCCCACCTTGACGAGCGGCTGGAGCCTGTGGATGCCGAGCACTATGAAACTGCTGCCGAAGCCGTGAAGGGTCAGGTGGAGGCCCTGCTGAAGAGGTTCCACGCCTTCGATCCCACGCCCTCAACTGGCGGTGCTGCTGATCCTGCAACTCCGGTAGGTAGTGCAGGTGAGGGCAACGCCGCTATGGGAGAAGCATCCCTTGCGGGCGACGGCGGCATCCGGGGATGACGAGATGACCTTGTGGCGGCTCCTTTCCTGCTTAACTCCTGTGATATGCACCATGGCACATGGAGGCGTTTAAACTTTCGTTTGGTATCGGAAGAACAATATGTCTTGTAATATTTTCTTGAGATTTTGCTATTTCTTTACCATTTGCTTTACGTTCTACGTCGGCAAGGACCGACCCCGCGCATACCTCAGCCGCTCTTGGGTCGTCCGGATCACCAGGACGAGACCAAGGGGTGAGGGGCTACGTGGCTAGTTAGGCTCCTGAGTCGCGATGCTCAAGAGTCCCCCTTGATGCACGAATATCTTATAAAAAGGAGATGCGGGAGTAGGCCTAGCGTTCTACGTCGACAGGGCCCGACCCGCGCATACCTCATCCGCCATTGAACTGTCCGGATCACCAGGACGGACCAGGGAGTGAGGGGCTACGTGGCTAGTTAGGCTCCTGAGTCGCGATGCTCAGGATTCCCCCTTGACACGCAAATGACCTTTAGAAAGGTGGGAGTAGGCCTAGTGTTCTACATCGGCATGGCCTGACCCTGCGCATACGTCAGCCGCCATTAGACCATCTGGATCACCAGGACGGACCAAGGAGTGAGGGGCTACGTGGCCAGTTAGGCTCCTGAGTCACGATGCTCAGGAGTCCCCATTGACGTTCAAACGACCTTCATACCTTGGCTCCTCTTGGGAGGACATGCGACGACCAGGTCCGAGGGACCTGGCAGGGTGGTGTATGCTCGGGCTTGACCAGGTCCGAGGGGAGGTGTTGCGATGAGGCCAGATAGTGAGCTCGGAGGCTCCCTAAGGTTGATACGGCCATGGGGCCGCCCTCAGTTGTTTATCACCAGCGTGAAGTATAGCGCTTCTGCACTTGCACGGGCATAGCCGCTCCTCAGCAGTGTCGACTGCCACCGCGGAGCATGGTGCTTCCACTAGTGTGTGGGTGAGGGCTCCCTCTGAGTGGAGCCCCTGGGGCATGTACAGCCCCGCCATCACACGTGTCTTGCACGGCAGGACTAGACGAGGTGTGTCCGGGCACTCGTGAGACAGCTCGGAACTCACGAGGCCCTACCTCAAGGCGGGTTGCTCCTGGTCTTGGTTCTTGTTGACTGTGGTGGTCCTGCGAGATGGTTAGACAACGTACACTGAACGAATCTCCTGAGGCTATCGCACGAGTAGGCCAAGAACCAACGACCCCAGGAGGTGATGTGAATGGGGCCGGCCCGCCAGACAGAGCTCAGCCATTGGATTTATCAACGCTGCAGGGACGGACCCGAGCACAGATGCCGTGCCTAGCCTTCTTATGTGAAGGATCCTGAAGAAAGATGATCGGCGCGCGGCTCCCGTGGCGGGTGACAATCAAGTAGGTAATGACCATAAATAACTCAGGCATGGAGAGCAAACTAGCTTAGGTAAATGCCAGAACGATACATGCCACTGGGTCGGACCCGAGCAGCCTACGGATGATGCAGCCTGAGGGGCGCCCCCAGCAGGGTAAACTAAAGATGCAAGAAGATACATGCCACAGGGACAGGCCCATGCAACCTGGGAATAATACAGCCCGAGGGACACTCCCGGCTGAATGAACTTGGAAAACGTCACCTAGTTTCGTTGTCGACGAAGCATTGGGGTAGCTAAAGGTGCGCGCTGAAGAAGCCGCTCCTCATGAGTCGTCGAGACCCTGAGCCTCGGGAGGCTCTGGGGGCTCAGCTGGCCTCCTGAGGACTGTCTCCATCTCCACCAGTACCGTGTGATGCCTGGCTTCCTGGGTTGCCAGGATGCTCTGTAGATTGTGCTGGAATGCGGCTTCCACGCTTGGTAGGCCGAACGGCATGCGCACGTAGCTATGAGGTGGACCCTCACACCGGACAGCACGCGAAGGCGAAAAATGCTCCTGAGATGCAGCCCTATTGAGCCCTAGGATGTCGACGCAGACGCGCAGCTCGCCACCCTCGCCCGGGTGGGGAGCTACACCAGGTGGGCGGCGGTCGCCGCGTATTGCCCTTGCTTCCTGGAGCTCCTGGGTGGCCTTGATGATGAACTCCTGAGCGCCGGGCGCTCCTTGCCTGGTGCCCTCTTGAGGGAAACGTGCCACGAAGCATGCCTCCACGTGGTGCCCGAGCGCCTCCCTCGTGAGGTCGGCCAGGTCGGAGGCCCTCCAGAAGAGAGCCCCCGAGCCCTGCCCAAGGAGGGCGCCCAACACGCCTTCCTATGCGAGGGAGGGAGGCGCCCAAGGTGTGGGAACCGATCCTGAGGTGGCACCACTAGAGGCGCCGCTCCCCTGAGGCCCAGTGCGGAGTAGCTGCTTCTTCTTCTTAGGGTTGGCCGCAAGAGGGTACTGCGCACCCGCAGCTTGGAAGGCGTGCTCGAGGGAGCACACCGCTTCCCTTTCTTCGCAGGGGACTGTGATGACTCCGCCTCTTCCCGACATCTTGAGGTCATTGTAGCCATGGTGGGTCACTTCCATGAATTTGGCTAACGCTGGGTACCCGAGGATGTCATTATACTGCAGATGGATGTGGGCGACCTCTAAGTCGACGAGCTCGCTGTGCTAGTTGTCATGCTGACCGAAGGTGACAGGGAGATGAACTTCCCCTATCGGGGTGGTGGAGCCGTCGGTCACTTCTGAGAAAGGCTTGGTGGGCTGAAGCTAATCGTATGGCACTTGAATGTCAATCGTCTCGACGGACAGGACACTGATCCTTGCGCTGCCTGATGATCCTTTCGATAAGTAAGAGTGTCGAACCCAACGAGGAGCAGAAGGAAGTGATAAGAGGTTTTCAGCAAGGTATTCTCTGCAAGCACTGAAATAATAGGTAACGGATAGTTTTGTGATAGGATAATTTGTAACGAGTAACAAGTAACAAAAGTAAATAAAGTTTAGCAAGGTAGCCCAATCCCTTTTGTAGAAAAGGACAAGCCTGGACAAACTCTTATATGATGTAAAGCGCTCCCGAGGACACATGGGAATATCGTCAATCTAGTTTTCATCATGTTCATATGATTCACGTTCGGTACTTTGATAATTTGGTATGTGGGTGGACCGGTGCTTGGGTGCTGCCCTTACTTGGACAAGAATCCCACTTATGATTAACATCTATTGCAAGCATCCGCAACTACAACAAAAGTATTAAGGTAAACCTAACCATAGCATGAAACATATGGATCCAAATCAGCCCCTTACGAAGCAACGCATAAACTAGGGTTTAAGCTTCTGTCACTCTAGCAACACATCATCGACTTATTACTTCCCAATGCCTTACTCTAGGTCCAAATAATGGTGAAGTGTCATGTAGTCGACGTTCACATAACACCACTAGAGGAGAGACAACATACATCTCATCAGAATACCGAACGAATATCAAATTCACATGACTACTAATAGCAAGACTTCTCCCATGTCCTCAGGAACAAACGTAACTACTGATAAAGCATATTCATGTTCATAATCAGAGGGGTATTAATACGCATATAGGATATGAACATATGATCTTCCACCAAATAAACCAACTAGCATCAAGTACAAGGAGTAATTAACACTACTAGCAACCCACAGGTACCAATCCCTGACTTGGAAACAAGAATTGGATACAAGAGATGAACTAGGGTTTTGAGAGGAGATGGTGCTGGTGAAGATGTTGATGGAGATTGCCCTCTCCCGATGAGAGGAGCGTTGGTGATGACGATGAAGATGATTTCCCCCTCCCGGAGGGAAGTTTCCCCGGCAGAACAACTCCACCAGAGCCCTAGATTGGTTCCGCCAAGGTTCCACCTCGTGGCGGCGGAGTCTCGTCCGGAAAGATGGCTTATGATTTTTTCCTCATTGAAAGACTCTATATAGCAGAAGATGGCCATCGGAGGGGCCACCAGGGGGGTCCACGAGGTAGGGGGGCACACCCAGGGGGTAGGGCGCGCCCCCACCCTCGTGGGCAGGGTGTGGCTCCCCTGGTGAACTTCTTGCGCTCAGTATTTTTTATATATTCTGAAAACGTATTCCATGAAGTTTCAGGACTTTTGGAGCTGTGCAGAATAGGTCTCTAATATTTGCTCCTTTTCTAGCCCAGAATCCCAGCTGCTGGCATTCTCCCTCTTTATGTAAACCTTGTAAAATAAGAGAGAATAGGCATAAGTATTGTGACATAATGTGTAATAACACCCCACAATGCAATAAATATCGATATAAAAGCATGATGCAAAATGGACGTATCAACTCCCCCAAGCTTAGACCTCGCTTGTCCTCAAGCGAAAGCCGAAATCGAAAAATATGTCCACATGTTTAGAGATAGAGGTGTCGATAAAAATAAAATACGGACATGAGGGCATCATGATCATTCTTAGAACAGCAACTTATATAATTCTTGTCATATGATCTCTTATGCTAGAGTAACAATTCAATCATAATTTCAAGTATGAATCATAAACTTCATTGAAAACTAACAAACTATAATCTTAGTCATTGAAGCAATTGCAATTTATCATAACATAGGAAAGAGTCAATATAAGAGCTTTTCAGCAAGTCCACAAACTCAACTATCATTAAGTCTTTCACAATTGCTAACACTCACGCAGTACTTATGGGTATGGAGTTTTAATCGGACACAGAGAAACATAGGGGCATATAGTTTTGCCTCCCAACGTTTTACCTCAAGGGTAATGTCAACAATAATAGTTCGTGAAAACTCACATTCAATTAGCCATATATACAAGGATCTTTCCAACATGTTGTGCTTGCCAAAAGATAAAATGTAAAAAGGAAGGGTGAAGATCACCATGACTCTTATGTAAGGTAGGAGATAAAGGTAAAAGATAGGCCCTTCGCAGAGGGAAGCAGAGGTTGTCATGCACTTTTATGGTGGATGCACAAAATCTTAATGCGAAATAATGTCGCTTTATATTGCCACTTGTGATATGGACCTTTATTATGCACTCTGTCGCTTTTATTTCTTCCATGTCACATGATCGTATAAAGCTTATTTCCTCCACACCAATCAATCATACATACTTAGAGAGCAATTTTTATTGCTTGCACCAAGGACAACTTACCTGAAGGATCTTACTCAATCCATAGGTAGATATGGTGGACTCTCATGGCAAAACTGGTTTAAGGGTGTTTGGAAGCACAAGTAGTATCTCTACTCGGTGCAAAGGATTTGGCTAGCATGTGGGGTAAATGCAAGCTCAATCATGTTGGATGATCCAAGACAATATAATTTATCTCAGATGTAAGAAAACATAACATATTATGTTGTCTTCCTTGTCCAACGTCAACTCTTTAGCATGTCATATTTTAATGAGTGCTCACAATCATAAAAGATGTCCAAGGTAGTATATTTATATGTGAAGACCTCTCTTTCTTTGTTACTTCCTATTAATTGCAACGATGACCAAAACTATGTTTGTCAACTCTCAACAACTTTTATTCATCATACTCTTTCTATGTGAGCTCATTACCTCATTTCTCTCCATAAGATCCATATGATCTCTTTTATTTCTTTTTATTCTATCTCTTTTATTTTATTCCCTCAAGATCATGGCAAAGTAATCAAGCCCTTGACTAAGCACTAATCTTTATTATATATAGCTCACGGACTCGATTACATAGAAGGATCATAAAGCAAAACTCACAATTAGATCATACTAAGAACTTTTATTCTACTAGATCAAAATATTATCAAAAGGATCGAACTAAGAAAAACGGTAAAGATAAAAGTGATGGTGATACGATACCGGGGCACTCCCCCAAGCTTGGCAGTTGCCAAGGGGAGTGCCCACACCCATGTGATTATGTCTCTTTTGTTGGTGAAGAAGGTGGAGTTGTTGGTGATGGATAGTCGCACATCAAGCGTAGGAGGTCTTCTAACTTGCGTATAATGCCTTTGAGTGCGATGATATGCTCCTTCAACAAAATATTTTCACGTTTGAGATACTTATTTTTTATACGAGCTAACTCGATCATCTTGAAATCTTCGATCTCAGTTGGGGTAAGAAGATTTTGACCAAGTTGAAGGATGTCTTCTGTCGTCGGAACTTGGTCCTCCGTGGTCTTCTTGATCCCTTCATCCTTGTTGACCTCCATGGGTTCTTCTCTCTTCAGCTCTATCTTCATTAGCCAAGCATCGCTGCCCTCATGTTTAGAGGAGGAGGGAGACGACATAATGCCTGGCCTTGATAACCCTGACATAAAACAACTCGAAACAAAGACAAGAGATATTTGCGTGATACGAGAGTCAAAACATCCGAGAGATTATATAATGAATTTTTACTGACCAAAATATGTAACGTGTAAGAAAACGGAGTCCAGAGAGCACATGAGGTGCCCACGAGGTAGGGGGCACGCCCAGGGGGTAGGGTGCGCCCTCCACCCTCGTGGAGCCCTCGTGTCCTTCCCGGACTACTTCTTATTTTTCTATTTTTCTAAATATTCCAAAACGAAGAAATATTGCCATTGGAATTGTTTTGGAGTCGGTTTACTTACCGTACGACATACATATTCCTTTTCGGAGTCTGAAACGTTCCGGAAAGTGTCCCTTATGTATTCCTCTGGGGTTACGGTTTCAAGAACATTGGTTTAAACATTTATAGGATTACCTGAGATATAATGTTTAATTCTTTGACCGTTCACCACCTTTGGATTTGTGCCTTCGAAGTTGTTGATTTTTCTGGCACCGGAACGATAGACCTCCTCGGTAACGTAAGGACCTTCCCATTTAGAGAGAAGTTTTCCTGCAAAAAATCTTAAACGAGAGTTGTATAGCAATACATAATCAGCTACATTAAACTCACGCTTTTGTATTCTTTTGTCATGCCATCTTTTAACTTTTTCTTTGAACAACTTGGCATTGTCGTAGGCTTGGGTTCTCCATTCATCAAGTGAGCTAATGTCAAATAACCTCTTCTCACCGGCATGTTTGAAATTATAGTTGAGATCTTTAATAGCCCAATAAGCCTTATGTTCTAGTTCGAGAGGTAAATGACATGCTTTTCCATAAACCATTTTATAAGGAGACATACCCATATGATTTTTATATGCAGTTCTATAGGCCCATAATGCATCGTCAAGTTTCTTGGACCAATTTTTTCTAGATCTATTGACAGTCTTCTGCAAAATTAATTTAGGCTCTCTATTACTCAATTCTACTTGACCACTAGAGTGTGGGTGATAAGGATATGCAATTCTATGATTAACATCATATTTAGCAAGCATTTTACGGAAATCACCATGTATAAAATGTGAACTACCATCAGTCATTAAATATCTAGGGACTCCAAACCTTGGAAAAATAACTTGTTTAAGCATTTTAATAGAGGTGTTATGATTAGCACTACTAGATGGAATAGCTTCTACCCACTTATTGACGTAATCAATAGCAACTAAAATATGTGTGTATCCATTGGAGGCAGGAAAAGGTCCCATATAATCAAAGCCCCATACATCAAATGGTTCAATAACAAGTGAATAATTCATAGGAATTTCTTGACGTCTACTAATATTACCAATTATTTGACATTCATCACAAGACAAGACAAACTTACGGGCATCCTTGAAGAGAGTAGGCCAATAAAAACCGGGTTGCAATACGTTATGTGCAATTCTATCTCTAGCATGGTGTCCTCCATAAGCCTCAGAGTGACACTTGCGTAGGATCTGTTCCTGTTCATGCTCAGGTACACAACATCTAATAACACCATCTACTCCTTTATAAAGATGTGGGTCATCCCAAAAGTAATGTCTCAAATCATAAAAGAACCTTTTCTTTTGCTGGTATGTGAAACTATGTGGTATAAATTTAGCAACAATATAATTAGCATAATCAGCACACCCTGGAGCAGTATGAGAAGCATTTATGACATTTAATTGTTCATCAGGAAAGCTATCATCAATATGTAGTGGGTCAACAAGCACATTTTCTAACCTAGACAAGTTATCTGCAACGGGTTCTCAGCTCCCTTTCTATCTATAATATGCAAATCAAATTCTTGTAGCAAGAGAACCCATCTAATAAGTCTAGGTTTAACATCTTTCTTTTCCATGAGATATTTAATAGTAGCATGATCAATGTGAATAGTTACTTTAGAATCAACAATATAAGGTCTAAACTTATCACAAGCAAATACAACTGCTAAGAATTACTTTTCAGTAGTAGCATAATTTCTCTGAGCATTGTCTAGAGTTTTACTAGCATATTGAATAACATTTAATTTCTTATCAACCCTTTGCCCTAGAACAACACCTACAACATAATCACTAGCATCACACATAATTTAAAAAGGTAAATTCCAATCAGGTGGCTGAACAATAGGTGCAGAGATCAATGCTTTCTTAAGTATTTCAAATGCTTCTACACAATCATCATCAAAAACAAATGGTATATATTTTTGTAATAAATTAGTCAGAGGCCGAGAAATTTTGGAGGAGTCCTTAATGAACCTCCTATAAAACCCTGCATGACCAAGGAAACTTCTTATCCCTTTGATGTCCTTGGGACATGGCATCTTTTTAATAGCATCAACCTTAGCTTTATCAACCTCAATGCCTCTTTCACAAACTTTATGCCCCAAAACAATACCTTCATTAACCATAAAGTGGCACTTTTCCCAGTTCTAGACAAGAATAGTTTCTTCACATCTCTGCAAAATTTGGTCAAGGTTGCTTAAGCAATCATCAAAAGAGGATCCACAGACGGAAAAATCGTCCATGAAAACCTCACAAATCTTTTCACAGAAGTCAGAGAATATAGCCATCATGCATCTTTGAAAGGTAGCAGGTGCATTAGATAAACCAAAAGGCATACATTTATAAGCAAAAGTACCAAAAGGGCAAGTAAAAGTAGTCTTTGATTGATCATTGGCTGACACAAGTATTTGAGAGAAACCAGAATAACCATCTAGAAAGAAAAAATGAGTATGTTTGGATAATCTTTCTAGCATTTGATCGATAAAAGGTAAGGGTTAATGATCTTTTTTAGTAGCTTTATTTAATTTGCGGAAATCAATTACCATCCTATAACCTGTAATAATTCTTTGCGGGATAAACTCATCTTTATCATTACGAACGACATTAATGCCTCCCTTCTTAGGGACACAATGGACAGGACTTACCCACTGACTATCAGCAACGGGATAAATTATACCTGCCTCAAGAAGCTTTAGTATTTCCTTTCTTACCACTTCCTTCATCTTAGGATTCAGCCATCGTTGATGATCACGAACTGGTTTGGCATCTTCCTCCAAATTTATTTTATGTTGACATAGAGTGGGACTAATGCCCTTAAGATCATCAAGAGTATATCTGATAGCAGCACGGTGCTTCTTCAGAGTTTTCAATAATCTCTCTTCTTCATACTCTGAAAGGTTAGCACTAACAATAACATGATATATCTTTTTCTCATCAAGATAAGCATATTTAAGAGTATCAGGTAACGGTTCAAGCTCAAACACAGGATGACCCTTGGGTGGAGGAGGATCCCCTAGGATTTCAACAGGCAAATTGTGTTTTAGGATGGGTTCCTGTTTAAAGAATACTTCATCTATTTCCCTTCTTTCATTATAAACATATCATTTTCATGTTCTAGCAAATATTGTTCTAAAGGATCACTAGGAGGTACGGCAATACAAGCAAGACCAATAATTTCATCTTTACTAGGTAATTCCTCTTCACGGTGTTTTCTACGAAATTTAGAGAAATTAAATTCATGAGACATATCACCTAAACCAACAGTAACAACATCCTTTTTGCAATCTATCTTAGCATTAACAGTGTTCAAGAAGGGTTTACCAAATATAATGGGACAAAAGCTATCTTGTGGGGAACCAAGAACAAGAAAATTAGGAGGATATTTAGTTTTCCCACACAAGACTTCAACATCTCTAACAATTCCCATTGGTGAAATAGTATATGTATTGGCAAGTTCAATTGTGACATCAATATCTTCTAACTCAGCGGGTGCAATGTCATGCATAATTTCTCTGTATAAGTCAATAGGTATTGAACTAGCACTAGCACCCATATCACATAAGCCATGATAACAATGATCTCCTATTTTAACAGAAATAACAGGCATGCCTACCAAAGATCTAGGTTTATCTTTAGCACAAGGTTTAGCAATTCTAGCAGTCGCATCACGGAAATGAATAACATGCCCATCAATATTACTAGACAAGACATCTTTAACAATAGCAATATTAGGTTCAACTTTAATTTGCTCAGGAGGTGTATAAGTTCTAATATTGCTTTTACGAACCACAGTTAAAGCTTTAACATGATCCTTTATCCTAACAGGAAAAGGTGGTTTCTCAACATAAGTAGTAGGTACAATAGGATCATTATAAGTGATAGTCTTTTCTTCAACTTTAATAGGTGCAACTACTTTTACTTCTATGGGAGGATGATATTTAAACCACTTCTCCCTAGGGAGATCAACATGAGTAGCAAAAGATTCACAGAAAGAAGCTATTATCTCAGAGTCAAGTCCATATTTAGTGCTAAATTTACGGAAAAAAACGGTATCCATAAAAAGATTTAACACAATCAAACTTAGGTGTCATACCTGACTCCTTACCTTCGTCGAGGTCCCAATCTTCAGAGTTGCGTTTAATTCTTTCCGATAAATCCCATTTGAATTCAATAGTCTTCGTCATAAAAGAGCCAGCACAAGAAGTATCGAGCATGGTGCAATTGTTATCAGAAACCCGAGCATATAAATTTTGAATAATCATTTCTCTTGAGAGCTCATGATTGAAGCATGAATATAACATTGATTTAAGCCTCCCCCAATCTTGAGCGATGCTTTCTCCTTCACGAGGCCAAAAATTATATATATAATTGCGATCACGATGAACAAGATGCATAGGATAAAACTTCTGATGAAATTCCAATTTCAATCGTTTGTAGTTCCATGACCCCGTATCATCACATAGCCTATACCATGTCAATGCATCTTCCTACAAAGATAAAGGAAAGACCTTCTTCTTAATAAAATCTCCGGGTACACCTGCAAGCTTAAATAATCCACAAACTTCATCCACATATATTAGATGCTCATCAGGATGAATTGTTCCATCTCCTGCAAAAGGATTAGCTAGCAGTTTTTCTATCATACCTGAAGGAATTTCAAAGCAGACATTTTCATTTTTAGTAGGTTCAGTAGGTTGAGGAGCAACTCTTTGCTATACTGGTCGGGGTGAAGATACCCCGAACAAGCCCCTCAGAGGATTACTTTCCATAGTAACAAGTGACAGTAAATTTCAGCACACTATATAAATTTTTCCTTACCAAATTCCACCTACCAAAGGCGCTTCACTCCTCGGCAACGGCGCCAGAAAAGAGTCTTGATGAACCACAAGTATAGGGGATCTATCTTAGTCCTTTCGATAAGTAAGAGTGTCGAACCCAACGAGGTGCAGAAGGAAATGATAAGCGGTTTTCAGCAAGGTATTCTCTGCAAGCACTGAAATAATAGGTAACAGATAGTTTTTGTGATAGGATAATTTGTAACGAGTATCAAGTAACAAAAGTAAATAAAGTGCAACAAGGTGGCCCAATCCCTTTTGTAGCAAAGGACAAGCCTGGACAAACACTTATATGATGTAAAGCGCTCCCGAGGACACATGGGAATATCGTCAAGCTAGTTTTCATCACGTTCATATGATTCGCGTTCGATACTTTGATAATTTGGTATGTGGGTGGACCGGTGCTTGGGTGCTGCCCTTACTTGGACAAGCATCCCACTTATGATTAACCTCTATTGCAAGCATCCACCACTACAACAAAAGTATTAAGGTAGACCTAACCATAGCATGAAACATATGTATCCAAATCAGCCCCTTACAAAGCAACGCATAAACTAGGGTTTAAGCTTCTGTCACTCTAGCAACCCATCATCTACTTATTACTTCCCAATGCCTTCCTCTAGGCCCAAATAATGGTGAAGTGCCATGTATTCGACGTTCAATAACACCACTAGAGGAGAGACAACATACATCTCATCAAAATATCGAACGAATACCAAATTCACATGACTACTAATACCAAGACTTCTCCCATGTCCTCAGGAACAAACGTAAGTACTCACAAAACATATTCATGTTCATAATCAGAGGGGTATTAATATGCATATAGGATCTGAACATATGATGTTCCACCAAATAAACCAACTAGCATGAAGTACAAGGAGTAATTAACACTACTAGCAACCCACAGGTACCAATCCCTGACTTGGAAACAAGAATTGGATACAAGAGATGAACTAGGGTTTTGAGAGGAGATGGTGCTGGTGAAGATGTTGATGGAGATTGCCCTCTCCCAATGAGAGGAGCATTGGTGATGACGATGACAATGATTTCCCCCTCCCGGAGTGAAGTTTCCCCGGCAGAACAGCTCTGCCAGAGCCCTAGTTTGGTTTCGCCAAGGTTCCGCCTCGTGGCGGCGGAGTCTCGTCTGGAAAGATGGCTTATGATTTTTTCCTCATCGAAAGACTCCATATAGCAGAAGATGTCCATCGGAGGGCCCCCCAGGGGGCCCACAAGGTAGGGGGCGCACCCAGGGGGTAGGGCGCGCCCCCACCCTCGTGGGCAGGGTGTGGCCCCCTTGGTGAACTTTTTGCGCTCAATATTTTTTATATATTCTGAAAACGTCTTCCGTGAAGTTTCAGGACTTTTGGAGCTGTGCATAATAGGTCTCTAATATTTGCTCCTTTTCCAGCCCAGAATCCCAGCTGCCGGCATTCTCCCTCTTTATGTAAGCCTTGTAAAATAAGAGAGAATAGGCATAAGTATTGTGACATAATGTGGAATAACAGCCTACAATGCAATAAATATCGATATAAAAGCATGATGCAAAATGGACGTATCACTGCCGTCGATGAGGGTCTTGGTGACTTGGACATTGCTGATGACAGGTGAACAGAGCATCGGGAGGACGCCGGCGGTCACCGCGCATTTGAGCTGGTCCACCGAGCTGAAGGTGAAGGCGTACTTGGACCATCTGAGCGGGCATGTGGCCTCGAGCTTAGGGAGGGATGCATTCACCTCGTGAGAGAACTGCTTGAAGATGCGCTAGGAAGCCGGGGCCTGAGAACCACCCTAGATGCAAGCGATGGCGCGCAGCTCCTAGAAGACACCAGCCCCCTCGTCCTGATGGTGGTCGTTGTTCCTCCTTGGTGGTGGCGGCAGCGGAGGGATACCAGGATTGCCCTGAGGACGGTCCTTGCGAGGGTGGTCCATCCAGGCACCCTCACAAGGCTGGTCCTGCCAGCGTCCTCGCGAGGCTGGTCGTGCCACTCCCGGCAGGTGCCGTGGTCGTCCCAACGTCCTCCGCCTCATCCCCCTCCTTGGCCGTAGCCCCGGTCATTGCACTTGGGGCGTCAACTGAAGCGTCCACCTCGAATGGACCTGAGCTCTTGACAATCGTTGGTGTTGTGGCTGCGCACGTTGTGGAAGGCGCAGAATGGATGGCCGCTCTTGGACGACTCGGGGAGGTCCCGGCCACACTTGGTGTCTGGCTCTGCTGCTAGTACAGCCACTCCCTTGTGCTTCACGTCCTTGACCTTGGCCTTCTTCTCCTCTGGGTCTGCAGTAGGGAGCTCGAGGAGGGAGAGACACCCCTCCTCAGCTCTTGCACACTTGGTCGCTATGTTGAACAGCTCTAGAGTCATGCATAGCTCTTCGTGGATGGCGAGCTCCTCCTTCATCCTGATGTCGCAGACGCAATCGGAAAACACTGAGATGATGGCCTCGTTTGTCACCTTCGAGATCTTGAGATGCACACTGTTGAAGCGCTGGATGTACTTCTGCAGGGTCTCTCCCGGCTATTGCTTGATGCAGCGCAGGTCACCCACGGCCGGAGGGCGGTTGCGAGTGCCCTGGAAGTTGGCGATGAAGCGGTCATGTAACGCCCTCGATGCGGCTATATCTCCCACGTGTCGAAGAACGACTTAGATGCATAACCGCATTGAAAGCAATGTCGCAAGTGACGTAATCTTCACAACAACCCATGTAATAAAGAAGGGAAAATAGTAACATAGTTTGCTTACACTCGCCACGTCACACAATACCATAAATAACATTACATTCATCTAGTTACACACAAGGTCCGACTACGGAACCAAAATAAAGATAAACCCCAAATGCAACAATGTCCCCGATCGCCCCAACTAGGCACCACTACTAATCGTCTGGAAAGGAAACATAGTATCGTCCTGAGTCCTCATCGAACTCCCGCTTGAGCTCAGTCGAATCACCTGGAGTGGTATCATCGGTCCCTGCATCTAGTTTTGAAGTAATCTGTGAGTCATGGGGACTCAACAATCTCACACCCTCGCGAACGAGACTATTTAAGCTTATAGGAAGGGTAAAAGGTATGATGTAGAGCTGCAGCAAGCGACTAGCATATATGGTGGCTAACATACGCAAAAGAGAGCGAGAAGAGGAGGCAAAGGCACGATCGATGAACTATGATCAAGAAGTGATCCTAGAACAACCTACGTCAAGCATAACTCGAGACCGTGTTCTCTTCCCGGACTTCGCCGAAAAGAGACCATCACGGCCACACACTCTGTTGATTCATTTTAATTAAGTTAAGGTTAAGGTTTTCTACAACCGGACATTAACAAATTCCCATTTGCCCATAACCGCGGGCACGACTTTCGAAAGATCAAATCCCTGCAGGGGTGTCCCAACTTAGCCCATCACAAGCTCTCACGGTCAACGAAGGATATTCCTTCTCCCAAGACGATCCGATCAGACTCAGAATCCCGGTTACAAGACATCTCGACAATGGTAAAGCTAAACCAGCAAAGCCACCCGAATGTTCCGACAAATCCCAATAGGAGCTGCACATATCTCGTTCTCAGGGCACACCGGATAGTCCAAGGTTTCGGTAGGCCAGCCCAGAGTTGCCCCTGGTGGCCACCGGCAACTGACAGGTTGGACCAATACTCAGAGGAGCACTGGCCCGGGGGTTTAAATAAAGATGACCCTTGAGTCCGCGGAACCCAAGGGAAAAAGAGGCTAGGTGGCGAATGGTAAACCAATGTTGGGCATTGCTGGAGGAGTTTTATTCAAGGCGAACTATCAAGGGGTTCCCATTATAACCCAACCGTTTAAGGAACACAAAAATCAAGGAACATAACACTGGTATGAGGGAAACTAGGGCGGCAAGAGTGGAACAAAACACCAGGCATAAGGCCGAGCCTTCCACCCTTTACCAAGTATATAGGTGCATTAAGAAAAACAAGATATAATAATGATATCCCAACAATAAACATGTTCCAACAGGGAACAAACTCCAATCTTCACCTGCAACTAGCAACGCTATAAGAGGGGCTGAGCAAAGCGGTAACATAGCCAAACAAGGGTTTCCTTGGACAAGGTGGGTTAGAGGTTTGACAAGGAAATATGGGAGGCATGATAAGCAAGTGGTACGTATCGTAGCATAGGCATAGCAATGGAGCGAGCATCTAGCAAGCAAAGATAAAGTGATTTCGAGGGTATGGTCATATTGCCTGCAAAGTTCTCTGAGTTGGCGTTAGCTTGATCCTCGTAAACGTACTCAACAGGCTCCTCGATCACGTACTCGTCTCCCGGCTCTACCCAAAGCAAGAAACACAAGCAAAGGGAGAATAATCAACCACGTGCAATGCACAAGCAACATGATGCAAAACATGACATGATATGCGGGATGCGGTATGCGATGCATGTGCATGCTTTGGAAAGGAGTGATTGAACCTGGCCTCAACTTGGAAATCGAAGAGTGCCACTGGAACGAGGAGTTGATTTTGGTTGAAATCGGTATAAAAATCACCGGAATCGGATGCATGGTTTGGAAATGACAAGCAAAACAAAAATGGCATCGGTCTGCGATTAACAGCACGAGGCCATCTAAATGCATCAATAACAACAAGCTACAGCACTCTAACATGACAAAAATACATGGAAGGGGTCCACTCAAGATGCTTGACAAAAGATGAACACTGAGCTATGGCTAATTAACTCAATAACAGGTTCAAATAAGCATGGCAAAAGTGCAAAAGATATCAGGTTTTAGACTTAGTGAAATTAACATCAAGTCAGGAATTAACATCAGGGGGCAATGTTTAGAGCAAGGTAACAACATGCGACAGGAACATATCATGGCAAAGCAAGGCATGGCATGAAGCTACTCAAAGCATACAATAAAAGTCCCTTACTGACCATAAGCCAAAACGGATCAGAAAATACAATGGCAACCATGTGAACATAGCAATTATCGTTAACAGATTCAGACTTTGTGAAAAACTGGAACATGGCAAAACAGATATCAAGTAGGCATGTTTACGAGCTCGATGCACTCACCACAAGGCATTTCATGATAAACTAAGCATACACCCAGAAAGTAGACATGGCATAGAAGCTGAACATGGCAATAAAAACAACAAAACATGCATGGATCAATTACACAAGCTTGGCAAAATTGCTAAACATGTTAACAATCTGCCAGGAACATTTAATAGGAAAAGTAGAGCTCGATTGACTCAAGCTAGGGTGCTCCATAAATGCAAACAAAGACATGGATGGATAGAGCACCATGATATCTACAAAACATCCTCACTAATCATGCTCAAAAGAGGCACGGATCACTAGGTAGCAACATGAGCACATGGCATAAAAATATAAACAGGGCAATGAGTTAGAATATTTCTAAGTCCCTGAAATCAGTAACATTGAGAGGGCTACTTTGCATGCTTGTGCTAGTCACCACAGAGATCACAAAAATACATGGCATACACCCCTGTAAAGATGGCATGGCATACTTCAAAACACATGTAGAGCTCAAGATCATAGCATGCACACATTAATCATGGCAAAAATGACAAATGTCCAATTACTGATATGAACCTGAAACTAACAGAACTAGCACTCTTCCAACAGCATTTAGGGCATCAAGATGAGCTCAAATGAACATGATGCAATGAGATAAACTGAAGTACTCGTCGATACGAACATTTCTATGTGCTACACGCACGAATCGGAGCCACGATTGCAGAGTTATCAGCTGATGAAGAATGCAAAAAATTAGGGTTCGGGGAGAAAGTCAACCCGAGATCCAGATCTGGATCCGGCGGTTACTGTAGCGCGCGGAGACCGAGTTTCAACGGAAGGGTCGCCGGACTTGGCACCAGTGTCGAGGAGGAGGACGACGGCTGCGGGTCGACGGCGTGGAGGACGACGGCGGCGGGGCTCAGTGCTCGAGGAAGCGGGAAGGCGGCGGACGCCGGGGCGGAGCGGCGAACGGCGGCGGGGCTCCGTCGCCGGAGCGGAGCGGCGCCGGTGGCGGAGCTCGCCGTCACGGGAGGAGAAGACATGGCGGCGCAGAGAGGAGGCGCGGGCGCGCGCGGGCTTCAGGGGCTCTCCCCGGGCCGAGCGGGCCGGCGGCGGGGAGACTCGGCGACGACACGTGGCACATCCTGGTAGGGCGCGGGCGGGGGCGGCGGCTTGTCCGGCGCGGGTCGGACACGTCTGGTGCACGGAGGAGCGAAATTTAGGGTTAGGGTGCGAAATGGATTCAGAATTTTCAGGGAGTGGCCCTTTTATAGGTAGGAGGAGCAAGGAGGCTCCAAATTGAGCACGGTTTTCGGCCATGCGATCGTGATCGAATGACGTAGATGATGGAGGAGGTTTAGGTGGGTTTTGCGCCACTTTGGAGGGGTGTTGGGCTGCAACACACACGAGGCCTTTTCGGTCCCTCGGTTAACCGTTGGAGTATCAAACGAAGTCCAAATGGCACGAAACTTGATAGGCGTTCTACCGGTAGTAAACCAAGGCCGCGTGGCAAGTCTCGGTCCAATCTGGAAACGTTTAAGACCCGCACATTATTAGAGGTAAAAAAAGACACCGGAGGACATAGGAGCGCCGGAATGCAAAACGGACAATTTGGAAAATGCTCAGATGCGTGAGACGAACACGCATGCAAATGCAATGCACATGATGACATGATATGAGATGGATGACAAAGACAAAAGCACACGAAGACAAAAACCCGACAACGAGGAAATAGAATAACTTAGTGCCGGAAATGGCAAGAGTTGGAATACAAATATGGCAAGTTACATATGGGGTGTTACAACACTCCACCACTACGAAAGGATCTCGTCCCGA